>NW_025341405.1:0-1940 GCF_016433145.1 Gracilinanus agilis | reverse complement strand
ATAGAAGTAGGACTCAACTGCAAAGGAAGGAAAAGGATGAGATAATACAGTAAATAATAAGATTAGATGAGACAGCTAGGTCAGGCAGAGGATAGTCCTCTGGGTCTAACATGAGGAATGCCTGAGCTCCAATTTTACCTTCAACACTAGATGTGTGGCTTTGGGCAAGTTTGCCTTAGTTTCTTCAACTTTAAAATGAGGATAATAATAGCATCTATCTCCAAAGGTTATATTGAGGATCAAACAAAATAATATTTGTAAAGTGCTTAGCACAGGGCTTGAGGGAAAAAAAATAAGTTCTATATAAATATTAGGGAGCAAGGTAGAACAGCGAATAAAGTGCTGGGTTTGGAGTCATGATACTTATCTTCCTGAGTTCAAATCTGACTTTAGGACCTGGGCAAGACAAGTACCCTGGATACCCTAGTTTTCTCATCTGTGAAATGAACTGGGGTAGGAAATGGCAAACAGTTCCAATATCTTTGTCAAAAAAAAAAAACCCAAATGGGGTGGTAAAGAGTTAGACACAACTGAAAATGATGGAACAACAAGCTAGCATAAAGCTTAATATTAAAAATAAACAGGTTCCGGGTTAAGATGGCGGCAGAGTAAGAAGCAGCTCTTAACCTCTCCTGACCGAAACACACAAAACTCCTCAAGGGGACATAAAAACAAGTCCAGACGAACGGAGGAACCCCACAACAGGGCACAGCGTGGAAGGTACGTGGAATCGAGACATTTCCAGGCTAAAAAGGGCTCTCCTTAAATCGCGAGCTGAGCAACCGCCCCACCCCCACCCCCTCCACACTCACCTATAGCTTCGAACCCAGCTAAAAAGAAATAGAGCAAGTTTGGGGCACCCATCGAGTCATCAGCAGCTCCGGGACCTGTTCCTGAGAGCAGCAAGACTTAGGACCCCATTAAGTCAAGAACGCACGCGAAAGCTGAGCGCGCGCGGGAGCAGAGAGTGGACGCTGGGCGCGCAGAGTGCCGGCTGAGCAGAGGCGTGGGTGCGGCTGAGCAGAGGCGTGGGTGCCAGCTGAGCAGAGGTGTGGGTGGAGGCAAACACAGCCAGGAACTAAAGCCTAAGTGGGGAACCAGTGCAGACGGGTATACGACTGTGGAAGTAGCGCCCTGAGACTTGTAAAGAAACTTCCTGCAAAGGATCAAGCAAGGGAATCCACCAGGGGGCTTGACCTTGGAAAAAACTAGAATTCAGACCTCAGGAGCCAATAGATCTCAGATAGACACTGAGAGCGAGGATAAACCTGAGAAGCTGCTGGGCTAATGATGGCTAAGCAGTTACAGGAAATTCAGAAGAGAAAGAATAATAACAAAAAAAAGAAGTCTTTAACACTGGACAGCTTCTACACAGAGAAAATCCAGACAACCAAGCAAACAGAGGAGGAGAACAAACAACCATCCAGACCCTCCCCAAATAAGGAAAACTCCTCACAAGCTATGGACGAGTTCAAATCTGAGATTTTGAGGAAAATGGAAGAGATCTGGCAAGAAAATAACAGCTTGAAAGGTAGAATCTTGCAGCTGGAAAGTGAGGCTCAGAAACCAAATGAACTGATAAGCAAATTGAACACAAGAAATGACCAGATTGAAAAGGAATACCAAAAGATTATGGCCGAAAACAAGAAGATTATGGCCGAAAACCAAAAGATTATGGCCGATTACCAGAAGATTATGGCCGAAAAACAAAAGATTATAGCCGAAAATCAATCCCTAAAGGCTAGAATTGAGCAAGTAGAAACTAATGATCTCTCAAGACAACAAGAACAAATAAAACAAAGCCAAAAGACTGAAAAAATAGAAGGAAACATGAAATATCTCAATGAGAGAGTGACAGACCAAGAAAACCGGTCTAGAAGAGACAATTTGAGAATAATTGGTCTTCCAGAAAAACCAGAAATTAATAAAAACCTGGACTC
>NW_025341404.1:0-1579 GCF_016433145.1 Gracilinanus agilis | reverse complement strand
GTCTGATGCCCGGGAAGGCAGGTCTGGGCTCTGTTCTGAGTTCAAGGCGCCGGGCTAGGCTAGCCATACAGAATCAATACGTAAGATAGTCCCTGACCTTTAGGAAGGCCCTTCCCACAGGGGGAGACGACCGACAAGGATATTTGTAAATAAGCACAAAATTAACAGCACATCTGGGGACGGAGGAGACTCGAGCAGTAGCCGTGGGAATCGCGAATGGCTTAGGAGGCACCGGGGCTAATATTTTCCTAAACAAAGCCTGTGCTTTCACGGCTATCAGGCAAGCTAATAAGGAAGAGCCCTCCCTCACTGAAGATTAGCACCATCTTAGCCAAACAACAATGATTGAGAGCCTACTATGTGCCAGGCACGGTGCTAAGTGCTTCCGCCTTAAAGAGCTCAAGGGGACACGGAGAGGCTTCGTGACATATCCCAGGTCACACGGCCAGTATCTAGGAGGAATCAGAACTCAGGTCTCTTTTTCTGCCAGAATTAAATGAGTGAATGATTCTAAGGCACGTAGCATGATGCCTGGAGCAGAGTACGTGCTCTATAAGTGTTAGCTATAATGATTGTTGTTATGATGATTATTACCTTGGCAGCCATCTACTCCCAGCCACATCCCCCAAAGTAACAACTGCTTTAAAATACCCAATAAGGGGTCACTCAGACCTACCTCCTGTGGCAGCCCATTCCATGGAGGGAAAGATCTAACCATTAGCAAGTTTCTTCTTCTATCAATTTTCTTATTTTCAACTTCCACCTCTTGTACCTGTCATCCAAGGCTGAATGGGACACGTCAAATCTCTCTTCTAATGAACAACATTTAAATGCCTCGCTGGGCCAGGAATTGGGCACATACAAAGACAAAAGGGAAGCACAATCTGCCTGAAGAGAGCTTCCAGTCTAACAGGCAGACACAGTGAACATCCACTGGCCTATGAGCTGTTGGGAGGAGTCTACAATTCTTGAGAAGAATTAGAGTCACTCCCTCTTTCTGGCTCCCACCCTCAAAGGCAATGGCTCTAGCTCCCTACTTCCTTTCTTTAGACATGACTTTCCAGTCACTTTCCTTGGCTCTGCCCCTCCAGCATGGTTTGGTTTTCCTTTCAAGCTGCTTTTGGGAAGGCACATAGGGAAGAGGAAGAGGTCAGTAATGCCTTATCTCTTACTGGTCCCAGCCTCTCAAACCCACAGCCATTATACTTGGATGCTTAGAATACATTGCATATTCACACTTTTTCCTCTCTCTGTTCCGAGACATGGAAAAAACATGAATTGGGGCAGCTGGGTAGCTCAGTGGATTGAAAGTCAGGTCTAGAGACAGGAGGTCCTGGGTTCAAATCTGGCCTCAGACACTTCTCAGCTGTGTGACCCTGGGCAAGTCACTTGATCCCCATTGCCCACCCTTAACACTCTTCCACCTAGGAGCCAATACACAGAAGTTAAGGGTTTAAAAAAAAAGGAAAGAAAAAAACATGAATTGATAAGGTTTTTTAGACTTCATTTTAGCCAAAATTGTCCTAGGAGTGATTCATCTCTCTCTCTCTCTCTCTCTCTCTCTCTCTCTCTCTCTCTC
>NW_025341403.1:0-1305 GCF_016433145.1 Gracilinanus agilis | reverse complement strand
AAATATTATATATTGATATTTATATATATAAATTTTTATTTATATTAATAAATAAATAAATGAATTAGGATGGATGTCATCTCCTTAAAAGAAAAATTGGAACTAAATAATTTAATTCCAATATCATTGGCCACATGATTGGCCATGATGGCGTCATTCATCGGGAAAGTACAGCCAGTAGTCAGAAAATCACGTTGATAAGTGTTCAGTTGGTAAAAAGTGGTCTGGAATATCTTCCTCCGCCTGAGCTCTCCCCAGTCCTTCTTTATTTGTTCTCTCTTGTTGTTCTTCACTGTGTGAAGCTTTAACGATAAACGGATTAAATTCTTCATGCTTATTATGACTTAATCGCAGTCAGTCACTGCCTTGCTATTAAAATGTTATTATGTATATTTGCATGCAGATTCTTTGGATTAACAGGAAGGACGATTTATGGGTTTCCCAACTTCATTCTGTCGTCTGTATTTGACTTTATTCCTTTATAATACAAAGAGCATTTCAGAAGTGAGCGTTCATTGATCTGGAGAGTTCCTGTTGTTAACTCCAGGCACGATGCCCAAGTCTCCCTCCTTGGTCCTTTGCTCCATAATCAAGAAAATCACACCGGTATTAGCTTCCATGATAGAAACTGCCTCCGCCATATTTCATTTTTCATCTTGCTCATAGTGAGATACTAATGTCTGAAGGAATCAGTCTTTGGGTATTTATTTTGCATGTTTTGCACACGTATCTATGTTTTTGGTCAGGTGTCATGTTGTAAATACACTCTATACAAACGATATACATTGCTATTGCCATAAATATCTATTAAAATACCAAGAGACACAATGCCTCTTTCTCCTTCTGTTCCCACATTTTTGTTATTCATGCCACATTTTTATTCTGTGTTATTTATTAGATATCTCCAAAGTGCTTTAGAGCTTGTCGCTCGGGAAGAAAAAACTGAAGTTAAAATAACATCGTTATTATTTGATAGGACAGAGCATCTTGCACAATTCAGTTAAGGATCCCCAAGCAACAGATGAGGTTCTACATTGTGACCCAACAACCTTTTCCAGATTTATGAGGACCGGACTCAGCTTACCAAGCATCTGCTTCCCTTTTCAGACTCTCCCTCTTGGGTCAGAGGGACTTGCCCAGTTCCATTTTTTGAGCAGCCACCATAAATTTGATGGGACGTCCTTACTTCAAAATCTGAATCCTCCCTCATCGAGCTGCTCCTGACCTGTCTCTGCCCCCTCTTTCCCCAGGACTCTTATATAATGCTTTTTCCAGACTCCATTCCTGGGGAGGGAGCTGGAGCAT
>NW_025341402.1:0-1093 GCF_016433145.1 Gracilinanus agilis | reverse complement strand
TTGAAAAAATCTTCACTGATATGGAGGCCCAGCATAAGTAGGTTCCCCATGGAAAAGGAGAAGTTAGTCTAAGTTTTTCTATTCTTATCTGGAGTCTATTTAATGAAAAAAGAAAAGAGACAGAATGAAAGAAGTTTCCCAAGCTCCCAAAGATTTCATTAAAGCCATGAAAGAGAAGAAATATGGTCCTAAAAAGAGCGAAAAGAATCCAGGTTGGGAAAAGTACCTTGACCAGTTATAATCAATTCATTGTATAGTGTATGAAACTGAACCAACTTTGTTTCAGAGTCACTACTCAGACTACCATCAACCTGGTCAAGAAGACAACAACCAAGAAACTATAGAAGAGAGTGGGGAATGTTGGGCAAAGAGAAGAACAAGGATTTTAGAAGGTATGAGAGTCTCCTCTGATGCAGATGAGGAAGTTGGAACTTTTGAAGAAATCAACAGAACAGCAGCTAAAAAAGAGAAAATCCCAAGGGACAACTGGACATCATCTGTTTAAATATTTAATAAATGTCAAGAAAGAGATGGGGAAAAAATAAAAAAGAATATTATAGATACCATCAAAGGGTAAAGATTACATTGCCAGTTCCGGGTTAAGATGGCGGCAGAGTAAGAAGCAGCTCTTAACCTCTCCTGACCAAAACACACAAAACTCCTCAAGGGGACATAAAAACAAGTCCAGACAAACGGAGGAACCCCACAACAGGGCACAGTGTGGAAGGTACGTGGAATCGAGACATTTCCAGGCTTTAAAGGGCTCTCACTCAATCGCGGGCTGAGCAACCGCCCCACCCCCACCCCCTCCACACTCATCTATAGCTCCGAACCCAGTTAAAAAGAAATAGAGCAAGTTTGGGGCACCCATCGAGTCATTGGCAGCTCCGGGACCTGTTCCTGAGAGCAGCAAGACTTAGGACCCCATTAAGTCAAAAACGCACGCGAAATCTGAGCGCGCGCGGGAGCAGGACGCTGGGCGCAGAGTGCCGGCTGAGCAGAGACGTGAGTGGAGGCAGACACAGCCAGGAACTAAAGCCTAAGTGGGGAACCAGTGCAGACAGGTATACGACTGTGGAAGCAGCGCCCTGAG
>NW_025341401.1:0-1094 GCF_016433145.1 Gracilinanus agilis | reverse complement strand
CCAGATTTAAGAAGCCTGAGATTCAGGGGCAGAAAATTTAGTCTCAATATTGAAATACAAGAGGAAAAAGCCTCATCCAGGTTAACTAAGATATTTAGTTGAGAGGAAGAGTCATTTTCCAATGAGCAATTGGACAGAAGAGTTCGACGTGTCTCTAGTGTGGAGTATATATTTCTTCCCACATTCTCCATCTTAGATAGACTGGGAATAACCTTAGTTTGAAGAAGAAAAGACATTCTGATTTGTAGACACCATAACTAAACCTGTTATCAATAACTGGTCCTTTCTTAGAGACAGGGAACTTACTTAGGGTAAGAAGGTATTAAAAAATGGAGTTACCTAAGTTAAAGAATTTCTCTATTTTTTTTTTATAAAAGTATTGTAAAACACAGATAACTATATCCACTGCCAGATTGACCACTTTAGAGATAGATGGACTCATTATAGGTTCTGGAGCTGAAGCAAAAGCAGAGAAGATATGTAAAAAAGAACAAGGAGAAGCCAAAAAAGGAGTTAGAGATATAAAGAGAAACAGGTCATGTGGGAAGAGAAATTTACCAGGGGCTTAAAATGACATTGAATTTTAGGAGAGGTCAGTTGTAGAAAATTGCACTGATATATTACAAACTGCTTTGTCTAAAGTTAAGATTCTGTCCATATGAAATGGCTCCATGTGAATAGAAAATTTTTAAAATTTCTCTTTATTTAATCTGGTTATGTTCGAGATTATCCAAACTGTTGACCAGAAATGTTTCATTTGTTTGCCTCCATATGAATGTTTTGTCCTAATATTTCTTGGATGACATCTATTATTGGAAATAGTCACAGGAGCAGTAATGTGGGAAAGAAAAGATGGTTCTGAAAAACGATGCACCAATTATGAATGGCAGTGAATAGGGATAATATCTTTTTTTTTTTTTTTTTTTTTTTTTTTGTTTTTTAACCGACTAATATTTATTCGCTTTTCTCTGCCCTTGGCCTATCATTACATCCTTTGTCCTTCTAACACAGCTGGCAAAATGAGTATCCCTTTTCATTTTTTTTTTTTACATTTATTAATATTCATTTTTAACATGGTTACATGATTCATGCTC
>NW_025341400.1:0-1724 GCF_016433145.1 Gracilinanus agilis | reverse complement strand
CTCTCTCTCTCTCTCTCTCTCTCTCTCTCTCGTTCCCTCCCTCTCTTTCCCTTTCCTTCTTCCTTCCTTATTTCCACTGTTCTAATCTGAGACTTGGACCTAGTTTCCAGATATGAGCATTGCCTTCTTCCTCAACCTCCCATGTTCTGTGGGTATGAGAAGTAGTTCTAGGTTATAGTTGGATTGGAATGTTCATATAGCAGCACTGAAGCATTTTGTCTTGCATCTATGTTACATCAGATATGCTATTTGGCTAGAGAAAGTTTACTGACTGTATAGTATACAGTTACTGATTGAGAAGGGAAAAATTCTAGATGCAGAGAGAATATGAAAGTAGTGAGCCTTGGATTTTTCTAAAAACTTTCAATAAATCGGAGCCACATTTCATCATCCCCTAATCAGATTAAGAATCTGGCCAGTGTGGTTTTGCTCCTTGCCAGGCCATTGGATGGTGGGAAGCTTCCATCTTTGGGACCAATGCCAGTGAAATTACTTAGCTGGTGGCTTTAGTGCCCCTTGGTGGACAAATTAAATATTACACTCTCTGGCTGAGTTATACCTTATCTTTCTATAAGTTTTAAACAAGCCAATGTGGGTTGTTACAGTTCACAGTGGGCAGCATCCCAAGTGACACATGTAGCCCACCCCAAGATTACATGAAAACAAATGAATTACTGAATTCTTACCAAGAATAATTAGTTAAAATAGGAAATAACCAGATGTCTTGGGTTCTCTTGCCTCATGGGCCATGTGTTCTAGTATTTCCCCAACTACTGTTCCAAATGAATTTAAACAAACACAAAAACTGAGTTAAGGCAACATTTAATACAACTTGCCCCAAGCACCACAATTTCTAGGTGTAACTCTGTGAAGTAGTACCTTAGAGTTGGTTTAATATGTATTTTAAAAATTATTATTGGTGAGTTAAAAGCTTTATAGCTGATTAATAATTTGTGCTAACTATTTTGAAAAATGTTTATTTATATTTTGACTACTGTTTAAATTCTAGGCTGGATAGTACCTTTATATTTTCTCCAATTTATTATGTTCCTTTTAACTACAGTTTTTGTTGTATAAGAATTTTTAAATTTTAATGTAGTTAAGCAAATCTGTCTTATTCCTAATAATTCCTTAATTTGCTGAATTAAAAAAAGGCCACTTCCCCCACAATTGCGATAAATACCTTCTTCCATTTTTTCATAGTTTAAAAAACCTAAATATTTAAATCTTTCATCCAGCCCAAATTCACTGAGATGTGAGTCTAAATTCATTTCCTCTCAATTTACCAATTATCCTACTAAAGGTATTTGTTTAATGAATTCTTTTCTCTGGTTTATCAAACACTAATATTTTATCTATATTTTGGTTGAAAACTTGAGAATATACACACACATACTTTTTTTATTGACCTATTATTTCCCCTATTTTTTGCCCAGGACCAGATAGCTTGGTTGGTAAGTACTTTGTAATGTGCTATCACGTCTGTGAATACAAAGCCATCTTCATCATTTTTGACTTGAGATTCTTGTCCATTTGTAGTTTAACATATAATTTCATTACAATTTTATCCACCTCTCTAAAGAAATCTCTTGGCATTTTGATTAACATAGCTTTAAAAATAGACAGTAATTTAGGTAGTATTGTTATTTTCACTAAATTATTTTCTATTCACAAACACTAACAATCTGCAATTATTTAGGTCACCTTTTATTCCCCTCCCCCCC
>NW_025341399.1:0-3261 GCF_016433145.1 Gracilinanus agilis | reverse complement strand
TGATCCAGTTCTGAACTGCTGCACTGTGGTTCAAAATAAACACCTAGGATATTGAAGTGAAATGTTAGCTTGAGAAATACTAAGGAATGGCAGTAAAATGGATATGTATTGTTATAGAAATAACAAAGAACAAATGCTTACCAGACTGATAGAACCTGAAGGATGGATTTGAAGCATCAATACCAACTGAGATGGGACCTACGGTTGCTACAGCCTCCATGAGTGCTCTTTCTTGCCCAGATGGAATGTCTACAAATCCAGTGACATTAGCACCAGAGCATTTTGGCTGGTATTCACAATAGCTATCCTTTTTAAATGAAATAGAGAAATGATCTTAAATTTTAAATTTAAATTTATCAGCTTTTATTGAAGTGGTTTAAATTTAATGAATTTAAAATTGATGGTCACAAAATGATCACAAAAAAACCCAACACCCTTGGGCAATGTTCTCCCAGTCAATTTATTAACAGCTCAAGAAAATAGCTGGATGGGTGTGGTTTAAGAGCGTTAAAGGGCCAGATAATGGGAGTTAAGTGAGTAGACATTGGTCACACAACTAGAAGTGTCTGATGCCCCACTCTTATAATTCCTCAGCTTTTCCACCTGTAAAATGAAGATGTCTGACTAGATAATATATAAAAGGCTTTCTTAATCTTAACTATAGAGATAAGGCAGCTGAGTGGCTCAGTGGATGGAGAGGCAGGCCTAGAGACTGGAGGTCCTAGGTTCAAGTCCGGCCTCAGACACTTCCAGCTGTGTGACCTTAGGCAAGTCACTTGACCCCTACCGCCCACCCTTACCACTCCTGGGCCAAGGACGGTCCCTAGCCTGGATGAAAAAAGGAGGAGGGTTGGGCGTGGGGCTAGCAACCCTGTAAAAACTACATCTGCTAAAGAAACTGCAACCTAAAGTAGGGGCAGCTGGGCTAGCTCAGTGGATTGAGAGCCAGGCCTAGAGATGAAAGGTCCTAGGTTCAAGTCCGGGCTCAGACCCTTCCCAGCTGGGTGACCCTGAGCCACTGTGTCCCATTGCCTACTGGTTGTGGCCCTATGCTCCTAGAATGGAGTCCCAGGATAAAAAAAAAATAGATATAATCCAATATACAAATTTTCTTCATGTGATTTATATATAAATGCTTGTTGTTGTTGATCTCAGTCCTGTTTCTGACTCTTTTGGGAGCTGTCTTGGTAATTTACTGACCTTCTCCAGCTCATTTTACAGATGAAGAAACTAAGGCAAACAGAATTATATTGCTTGTCTAGGGTCATACAAGGATATCAGGGTCTAGGCCAGATTTAAACTCAAGAAGATGAGTCTAATGGTCTATCTACTGGTCTACCTGGGCTACTCATAACTGCTTATAGTATTATTTTAAACTTTAAATATTAAAATTAAAATAATTTTAATTTAATATATAATTCTTTAAAATATTTTAATAGCTGTAGCTAAATACATAGTGAACAGGCACTAATTTTAACCGCTGATATATTTTGGATTCAGCTATAAATTCTGAGGTTTGATTAGGGAGGCAAGTATTTAAATCTGCTGTCTCTATAAACCTCCTCAGTTCTCATTCCCTTGAACTGAGTTTCTCCATTCAATCCCCATTTTAGCTAAGCCAGAATGATGGGGCATCTAATAACTATGTTTTCCTTTCCAACAGAGAGATGACTCCTCTTGTGTCAAAGCCTCCATTTTCTTAACATTAGTTTTTACAGGTTTAGCCAACACCCATTTCCCAAAAATGAGTCTCTCTATTCAAATATAGCCTAAATGAAAATTATGGGGATGTTTACCAGTCCAACATAAGGATAGCATTCCTCTGTATCAATGCCGCCATTTTCCTTCACATACTGGAAAGCTTTGTCCATATAACCACCAAAACAGCCATTGTTGTCTTTAGAGCAGTCAACCAAGTTCTGTTCACTAAGTGAAACAAGTTTGCCGGTTTTACGGAACCACTGACCTTCAATGGAGCCAGTGGCGCTAAATGCCCAACAAGAACCACACGGACCCTGAAAGTCAAAATGAAGGTGAGTTAGTTTATATGAAAATCTTAAAAAGCTTTTTAAGACAGATCTGAACAGTCTCAAAACAATGAGAGAACTCAATCACAGAGCTTATCTGAAGTCCCATTATTTAAATGTTCTATCAAAATCCTGACTGTTTTACCTGAGTTACCTATGGAGAGAACGTGAACAATTTAATACCTGATTCTTAACAGGAGTTACATAGCCTTTCTCTCTCCAATCTACAGATTCAGGAATCTGTGCAAAGAGAGGTTCATGAAGTAGAGATCCATTGGTCCTCCTCTGTAATCCATTGGATTTAAAGCCATTCATCACTTGTTTGAACTCTTCAGTGGTCTAAAATGAAAAGAAAGGTGTCTTATAGTAAGTGTATTGTGAGCAAAAAAGAATCGACTACTTAGAATTAGCAGATACACCCACCATGTCACCAAACTTATTCATTCCCATCTGGAAACTCTGTTTGCCAGTGTTGTACTCCAGATTGTGCATTTCAATCATTTTCAAATTCTTCTCCCATGTTGCTCTCCTCCAACTATCTTCATTCTGAAAAAAAAAAAATAAGGTTCAATAAGGCTTAAAAAAAAAATCTTACTTTTTGTCTTAGAATGAAGACTATATATTAGTTGTAAGGCAAAAGGGCAGTAAGGGTTAGGCAATGGGGGTTAAGTGACTTGCCCAGGTCACATAGTTAGGAAGAATCTGAGGCCAGATTTGAACCCATCAATAAGCTTTTGTATCATGCATACAAGTTAAACTTTCTTCAGACCAAATCCACTGTCAACAAGTAGGTTAGCACAGTTGGGATGGTGACTACATTTAAATATTGTGTCATATCCCAGAAAATTCATTTCTGAGAAGGGGTTCCAAGCTGTGATGATATAAGACATTCCTACCCCAACCTCATGTGGGAAAAGCAGCAATCTTGAACACATTAAGCTCTTGTTTTGTGAATCATTGGCTTCTGGGGGAAAGGTCATTTCATTAGACCACCTGGGAGATGTATGCACACACTGCTAGGGTAAAAAGTATTTAAAAGATTACCGCTTCATAGGTCTTCTCATATTGTGCCTTCCATTGGTCCCACTGAGAATCTAAAGATTGGTCATATTGTGGAGCAGCAGCCACTAATCCCAAGCATAGGGAAGCTAAACACAGGTAGAAATTCATGTTCCCAACCTTAAAGGAAAAAAAAGGAAGAAAAGAAATAAAATATTTATAATTAAAATCAAAC
>NW_025341398.1:0-1055 GCF_016433145.1 Gracilinanus agilis | reverse complement strand
TAAGTTTTACAAAGGACCTGCTTCTACTGCTTGCTGGCTCCAGACCTGCCCTCCTGTCTCCCACTGCCTCTGCAGCTTCTCCTTCCATCTGCTTAAACCAGAGTTCCTCACTGCTCCTTGGGCAGCTTAAGCCTCCATTCACCAACTCTTAGACCTGCAAAGCGATCCTGACATTCTAAGCTGCTTTTTTTTCCAAGAGGATGATGTAAAAAAATCTTTCCATTAATCCCTTTGCCCACCCCACATGGGTTATCCAGACTATCCTAGCTATTTTTTCAACAGGGTAAAACAGTGTGGACTAGAAAAGCTGGGCTATTGAGCCACACCCCATTCTAGCTATTTTTTAATGCTAAAGTCTAAAGTTGATGGTTGGACTCCTGCGTGAGAGACTTGCAACTCAGGAATTTTTTTCATGAGAAAGGGACTCCTCTGCCTTTTCTTTAGAGGGAAAATAGACTAAAAAAATCAGTAGATTGGAAAGTTTTTTTAAAGTTTATCTGTACCATTTCCCTATGACTTGTACTGAACAACATATCATTGTAAAAAACCCATAAGTCTAAGTTATCCTGGATTTGTCATCTCAACTATAAAGGTCACATGTTGCTTATACAGCCTTTTTCTTCCTTTTTGCCTTTGTTAATTGTCACATATGTAATGATAGATGGACTCCATAAAAACTGGTTAAAACCTGTATACAACTTTGGAGAATATGAGGACTTAAGTATATAAATTGTAATTTTCAGGGATCTTGAGAAATGCCTTCAGATATCTAGTAGTTTCTGTTTGTATATATAAAATATACATTGCCTAGAATAACAGAAGAAGAAATAGAATATTTAAATAATCCCATATCAGAAAAATAAATTGAACAAACCATCAAAGAACTCCCTAGGAAACAATCCCTAGGACCAAATGGATTCATAAGTGAATTCTATCAAACATTCAAAGAACAACTCATCCCAATACTATAAAAATTATTTGACATAATAAGCAAAGAATGAGTTCAAAAAATTCCTTTTATGATACTAATATGGTACTGATCCCAAAGCCAGGTA
>NW_025341397.1:0-3583 GCF_016433145.1 Gracilinanus agilis | reverse complement strand
AACCCTTACAGACCTCCCATAAACCTATAGGAAAACCCCACCTTTATATGTACTAATACAGAAATTCCCTTAGAGTCTCCCTATAACAAACCAGCACATAGTGAGTTAATGTTAAAATTTTTAAAACCCTAACTTAGGTGCCTGCAAAAACAGGCCAGAATAGTCTCCAAGTTTCCCCCCTCCCTCATCCCTGATTTGGTAGTTAACAATGGATGATAAATGGAGAAACTGCCCTCAATGACTGGTATATCCCATTCTACTGACTGCACTGCTTTCTCCACAGGCAAGGGGACAAGTAAACACACCTTGAAAAGTTATTAGTAACAAGGTTGTTGGTAACAAGACTTGTTCCCTATCTCCAAGAAAAAACTCATGTTGATTATGGAATATCCATGCCAACCCTGTATGTAACCTTAAGAAAGAAAAAAGTATAAATAAAGAAGTCAGCAAAGGGCACTAGGACAACCTCTGTGATACCATCTCAATTTCTGACTGAGCTCATTCAACCACACAGATGCCTCTGTACCCCCAAGTTCCTGTCCTATGAAAGCAGGTCTTTCCCACACTTTTATTTAATATTGTACTAGAAATGCTAGCAGTAGCAATTAGAAAAGAAAAAGAAATTGAAGGGATTAAAGTAGCAATGAGGAAACTAAACTATCACTCTTTGCAGATGATATGATGGTACACCTAGAGAATCCTAGAAAATTAACTAAAAAGCTAGTGGAAATAATTAAAAACTTTAGCAAATTTGCAGTGTACTAAATGAACCCACATAAATCATCAGCATTTCTATACATTTCCAACAAAACTCAACAAGAGCTAGAAAGATAAATTCCATTTAACATCACTCATGTCAAAATAAATTCTTTAGGAATTTATCTGCCAAGATAAACTCAGGAATTAAATAGATCAACATTTCACAGACTATGCCAAGATAAATTCAAAATGGGTAAATGACTTGAGTATAGTGAAATCATAAATAAATTAGGTGAATATAGAATAGTAATACCTGTAAGAGCTAAGGGAAAGGAAGGAATTTAAGACCAAGAGAGAACATTACAAGATGTAAAATGAATAATTTTGATCATATTAAATTAAAAGGGTTCTGTACAAACAAAACCAATGCAACCAAAATTAGAAGGGGTGGAATAAAGTGGGGAAAATTTTATAACAAAATTCTTTGACACAGTTGTAATTTCCCAAATATATAAGGAACTAAGTCAAACGTACAAGAAATCAAGCCACTGCCCAGTTGACGAAAGGTCAAGGGATATGAATAAACAATTTTCCAATGAAGAAATCAAAACTATAATCACATAAAAAAGCGTTCTAAATCCCTCCTGATTAGAGAAATGCAAATAAAAACAACTCAGAGGTACCACCTCACACCTAGCAGATTGGCCAATGACAATAAAGGAAAATTTGGACACGAATGCATTGCGGGTAGAGTTCTGAATTGATCCAACCATTCTGGAGGGCAATTTGGAATTTTGCTTTAAAAGAATACATGCTCTTTGATCCAGCTATACCATTCCTGGGTTTGTACCCCAAAGAGATAATGAAAAATGTTTGTACAAAAATATTTGTAGCTGTGTTTTTAATAGAGGCAAAAAATTGGAAAATGAGGGGGTGTCCCTTCATTGGTGAATGGCTGAACAAATTGTGGTATATGATGGTGACGGAATACTATTGTGCTGTAAGGAATGGTGATCTGGAGGATCTCTATATGAACTGGAATAATCCCCATGAACTGATTCAGAGTGAAATGAGCAGAACCTCAAGAATGTTGTACACATTGAAGCATTATGGCACAGTCAAATATAATAGACATTGCAAATAACAGCAATGCAATGATCTAAAACAATCCCGAAGGGACCTATGAAAAAGAATACTATCCACAGCTAGAGAAAGAACACTGGGAGGAGAAATGCAAAAGAAAAACATATGATTTATCACTTGGTTATATGGATACATGATTTGGGGTTGTGGTTTTTTAAAGAGGACTCTATTACAAATATGAATGATATGGAAATAGGTTTTGAGGAATAAAACACGTATAAACCAGTGGAATTAATTGTCAGCTCCAGGAAGAGGGAGGGAAGAGAAAAGGGGAGAATTTGAATCATGTAACAAGGGAAAAAATATTCTGAAATAAAGAAATAAATAATGTGTAGGGAAAAAAACTTTAAAAATTTGTTCTAAATATAAAAAACAATACTCCGGTTGCTGTTGCTCTAGGCCTGTACTATGGGTGAGGGGGAAGGAGAAGAGGGGGAAAGGGGCTTCTCTTCAGAGATGTGCAGCTCTTGACAATAGCTTGATTATGGAAGGTAAGAGAGAGTGAGAGGTCCAGATGGCTCCTAAGTTGTCAGCCTGGCTGACTAGAATTACAGGGTAAGATGCTATTATTGCCTTCCACGGTAACAGAGAAGGTAGGAAGAGGGTTTAAGCAGAAAGATTATGAGTGCTTTTTTGGACTGAGCTGAAGATGTCTGCCGAACATCCAGTTCTAGATGTGTGAAAGGAAGGTGGAGATGAAAAAGTGAATTCTTGCCTTTCTGGCATGCAAAGAATTCACTCTCAGGAAACACTGTGTTCCTAGTTTCTCCTGATATGTTTATCATGTTCTACTTCATCAAGAATAAATTTACCAGAACAAATTGCTTTTTCCTGGCCTACCATAGTCCAAAATGCTGTTAGCACAAACCAGGCTTTCTCCAACTTAAACAATTTCTATAAACTACAAACATACCAAGCACATACCATACACCACGCAGACAAAATGAATTAGCAATCATAAAGCAGAGGAATAAATATTCTTCAGAAAAGATAATAGTTAATTTAGACCAGGGATATATGTAGAGCTATAAAACCTCTGACACAAAAGGGGTCCATGGAGAGATGAAGGAAGCACAACATGCTCCGAGTCACCATTATTTTATTCACTTATAACTATAACCTTTATTAAATTATGTTTTTAACTGTGTAGTTAAAATTAATTTTAAAAAATAAGCATTTTTATAGAAATAGAACAAAAATATAAAAAACCATTCATTCCTAGTTCACATACTTTCACCTTCCTAAATATTCTGGCTTTGTTTAAGTCAGTGTTGCTTTCTTAGTATGCCATTATAACTAGACGAAAACTACATATTTGAAGAGGCAACTGTCCAATTCATGTTTGAAAATAACTCCTAAATGCCATGATTATACATTTAGTCTGCCATTTTTTATTCCCCATTGTATTGTCATTATGACTGGTATAGCTATGGGTTGTGTCCAAAAAGGCTTTTTTCCATATCATCAAAGAATTGAGAATCAAAACTAAACTTTAACTACTAATAAAAACTCAGATGATGTGGACCAGAAAAGGCAGATTATCATCTCTTCTGACTGGATTTTTTTGACTTTACATGCACTTTAAAAAGGAAGATTTCTACAGGGTACTTCATCATTATGTAGTTTTTTGTCAAATGCAAAAAACATCTTTTTTCATTCCATTTTTTAAATTTTAATATATTTTGGAATATTAAATTTTTTATGTTTCAAATTCATTCACAACTGGAACGACCTCCAGGGA
>NW_025341396.1:0-1482 GCF_016433145.1 Gracilinanus agilis | reverse complement strand
GTTTCCTCTTTCCGGCTTTCCGCCCCGCCTTCTCCTTTCCCATAAACCCACGGGGGGTCCCTTTCAGAAGAGCCGGCGGGGGGGGGGAGGGGCTGATGGGGGCGGGCCGCCTAAGCCGATTGCCCGATCCTGCCTCAGTCTCCTCTGTAGAATGAGAGGCTCAGCCTGGGGCCTCCTTCCCAGTCTTGTCCCGGATTCTTTGGCTCTTTTGAAAGGGAGGAGACCTGGGAGGGGGCCGGGGGAGGGGGAGTCCGTGCGGCCCCGCCAACCGGCCCCCAAGGGCAGGGAGCTGCGGGGCCCAGACTGGGGCACAGACACTGCCACGAAGTGTGTGTGGGGGGGGGCGCGGCTCTGGGTCCGAGGCAAAGTCCTCTGGCCAGGACACGGGGAGGAGCCCCCAAAGACCCAGCCCCGGGCCGGCACCATTGCTTGGGCCAGCCAGGCCTCTGGGCCCATCCAGTGGGATCCCTGTCCATCCCCCGAGGCCAGGACCCACATGGAGGGCAGTGCCCTCCCCCGCCTGGGCAGTGGTGCCACTGGCTGTCCCAGCTGTCAGTCAACCTGGGAGTGGCCAGCCTTGTACCCAGGAGGCTGCCCAGCGGGCATTCAGTGAGCTCCTAGACATCCTGGATGAGTCCTACTGTGTGCCCAGCTCAGCTGGCCAGAGACGAGGATGCAGGAAGGGCCGAGCCAGACGGGAATCCCTCCCCCAGCAGGAATCCCCTACACATGCCCAACAGCCCGGTGGCCTGGGCTTTGCTTGCAGATCTCAAGTGATGGGGAGCTCACTACCTCCTAAGATAGGTTCAGACTCTTCCTGGGCCAGGAGCTTTCCCCTTACATGGAACATTAATCTGCTTTGAACCCATGCCAGAGTCAAGCTTGGAGGACCTGAGGTCTGGGTGGATGCTTTGGGGCAGCAAGTGCCAGGGCACCGGGGAGTCTCGGGCGGGCAGCTGCTGGGCATCCATCTCACTTTCTAGGAGCCCAGGGAGGGAGGGGTGGGGCAGAGACACGCAGCCGGGCCCCCCTGAAGACCTCTGCTGTCCCCTTCCCTGTCGTAGGTGCCTAGTTCCGGGCACACCTGTCTCCCCCATTAGGCTGGGAGCGCCTCAAGGGCAGGTGCCATCTTGTGCCTTTCTTTGGGTCCCCCAAACTTGGCGGGGTGCCTGGCACAGAGCGGGTGCTCGAGAGGCTTATTGCCCGGCTGACCAGTGAGTGGGAGGAGCTGAGTTGGAAGGGGCGGCCTCTGAAAACTGGGCAAGGCTGTGCCGTCCTTTGGGCCTGGATCCCTCCTGCGGTCCTCTCCTGGAACTCTGGGTTTCCCAAGGGCTCCCGGGGCAGGGGAAGATCAGCCAAGGCGCCTGGGACTCAGAAAGGGAAGTGACCAGCCCAGGGTCACTCCCACAGAAGCTGAGCCTTGGGATCAGACTCAACGGCTCCTGTTCTGCCCCTCGGCCCTGCTTCTTGTCCCCTGAGGAC
>NW_025341395.1:0-1801 GCF_016433145.1 Gracilinanus agilis | reverse complement strand
CATGTCCCTTGACCATTTCTTGATTGGAGAATGGCTTGATTTTTTTTGTAAATTTTACTTAGTTCCTTATATATTTGGGAAATAAAACATTTCTCAGAGAGTTTTGTTATAAAAATTTCTCCCAAATTTTTGCTTTCCCTCTAATTTTGGTTGCATTAGTTTTGTTTGTACAAAAACCTTTTTAATTTGATATAATTAGTCATGAATTTTACATTTTATAATGTTTTCTATCTCTTTCCTGGTCTTAAATTATTTCCTTTCCCCCAGATCTGACAGGTATACTATTCTGTGTTCACCTAATTAATTTATGATTTCACTCTTTATGTCTAAGTAATTGTTATGTTGATCTTATTAGAGATATTTGGGAAGCTGAAGAGATGGCCTGAAACTAGAAACCTGCAGGACTCACTCCTCCCACACACACAGGCTTGAGTGAGTAGGGAGGGGTAGGTGCTCCTTACTCTCACCCCTCCCACCAAGAAGTTGGAATCAGTTGAAAATGGAGGCAGGACTGATCTTTCTGGGAAGGCTAGGCAAAGCTATTCTCTTTTAAGATGTTCACTTTGTCAACTTATTCCCCAACAGGTTTCACTAAGGAAGATAGGAGAAGCTTGATGTCTAGTAGCTATCAGGGACAGAACAAGGATCTGACTTGTTGGGTTGGCAACTGCAAGGAACCAAACTTTATGGAGGATGTGAGTATTCCCAAAATGATAGCCAGGCACAGCTACCTTTAAAGATGAATTTTACTGATAAGAGAGGAAGGGGAAGGTAGGGACATTTTTTCAGGGATTAGGATAAGATCTGGGAAGCCCCGAACTGTTATATAGAAACAGCCCCTCCCCCCAAGAGAGTGGCAGACTTTATATCTAGCTTGCCCACAAAAGCTTATAATTATCACTTCTAATATCTAAATAACTAAATAACAATTGTGCTGTTGCTGGAAAGGTCTAGTTCAGCTAAACAGGCAAACTGCTGTGCAGAACCAAAATGATTCTTTCCTCAAATAGCCTCCAAAGCAATCCCAAAACCAGGAAAAGCAAGCAGAGAGATCTGCTCACCTCAACCCCTAGAAACCAACTGTCTAACTACTTTCAAATTGTCTCCTTACCCAGAGTTCTCTGGGGTGGGTCCCCTGGAATTCTGGGTGAGGTTTGATCTTGTATCTTGCAGGAATTCCACCCTGCCATTTTCCATGTTATAGTAATTTACCCATTTTGAATTTTTCTTGGTATAAAGCAGTGGTTCCCAAACTTTTTTGGCCTACCGCCCCCTGCCAGAAAAAAATGTTACTTACTGACCCCTGTCACATACTTTAACCACCACCTTACAGTTATTCACCACTCCTAAATGCACCTGTGGCCATCACTGCCTCCCTGGACAACTACAGCACCCACTATGGGGTGGTGGCACCAACTTTGGGAATCACTGGTAAAGAGTGCTTACATTGATCTAAACCTAATTTTTCCTATAATATTTTCCAATTTCCCAGCTATTGCCTCTTTTTTTAAATCTAGGCAATCTATATTTTTATAAATAGTTGCGCATTTCATCTAGATTATCATATTTATTGCCTTATAACTGAGCAAAACATTTCATAATAATTAAATTAATTTCCTCTTCATTATAGGTAAGATCACATTTTTCATTTTTGATATTGTTAATTTGGTTCTCTTCTTTCTTTTTTATTAGATTAACCAGAACTTTCTTATACTCATTTTTAAAGTACCAGCTCCTAGTCTTGTTTATTTGTTCAATAGTGCTTTTATTTTATTTTATTAATTTCTCCTTTTATTTTTAG
>NW_025341394.1:0-1407 GCF_016433145.1 Gracilinanus agilis | reverse complement strand
GAGTGATGTTCTGGCAGGGATGTGACTATCCCAAGACCACCCCACCTGCAGAGTAAATCCATTTGGCTTTAGGACTTTGGCCTAGGGCTAAGCTGTCTTGATTGATGGATAAGTGAAACCTCACTAAAGCCATAATATTGTATGCTACTCATTGTATTCGTCAGATTAGGAATAATGTCAGGTGGCCGGATAAAACATTTCAGGGGGCCTCCTCTGGCCTGTGGCTGTAGTTTGCCCATCACTGCCCTAGACCATGCTTCATATGCTATTTAAATTATAATTCATATAATCAATGCTGGTTGACATTTTGATTCCATATCCCATTGGGCAATTCCCCAGGATAGTGGGGCTCCTGTAGCATGAGCATCTGACTGATTTCCATTTGAATGCTGTCCTATTCTCTACGACTTTTGCTTTTGCTCTTCAGAAAACAATTTAAACATTGCTATTATTGCTCCTGCAGATTGCATGACAATAAACTGTCCTATGTCCCCAGGCACTAGCCTTCCAACCCTCCCCCTTACCCTGGAGCAGCAGGTAATATGATATATGTTATACATGTGCTGCTAACATGCACCTATTCACTCTTATTTTGCACAATTTTCTAGCAATTTCATCGCTTTATTTCCACACAGAAGACTAAAAGCAGCTGGTAGAGAAAAAGAGTTTTAGATTTGGAATTAGGGGCCTGGATTCCAATCCAAACTCTGGCAATTACTACCCATGTGTCTTTGAATAAATTGTTTCTCAGTTGTTGGCCTCAGTTTCTTTATGTGTAAAATGAAGGAGGGGATTAGATGGTCTCTAAGATTTCTTCCACATTAGATCCAGAAATTTCAAAGAGGGAGCCAGGGGCTGCTCTTGGCTGGTATGTTACAGTCCAAAAACAAAAGAGAAGACCAAAATGATAAAAAGTAGACACAAGAATTCTAAAAACACCACAATATGGAGTCTTTTACTATAGGAGAAGAAATGCTTAGCTCAGTTCAGCTCAGTAAAACAGAGGGCCATCAATGCCCAGCAGAATACAATGATGAATATACATAATTCTGACCCTTGGACATTGAAAAATCCTTCAGTTATGTTCAATGTACCCAATTTAAGAAAGGAAGCAAATGGGGCTACTAGGTGGCTCAGTGGATAGAGAGCCAGGCCTAGAGATGGAAGATCCTGGGTTCAGACCTAGCCTCAGACACTTTCTTTTCTTTCTTTTTTTTTTTTTCAAACCCTGAACTTCTGTGTATTGGCTCCTAGGTGGAAGAGTGGTAAGGGTGGGCCATGGGGGTCAAGTGACTTGCCCAGGGTCACACAGCTGGGCAGTGTCTGAGACAAGATTTGAACCTAGGACCTCCCGTCTCTAGGCCTGACTCTCCATCCACTGAGCTACCCAGCTGCCCCCACCTCAGA
>NW_025341393.1:0-1811 GCF_016433145.1 Gracilinanus agilis | reverse complement strand
CACATGGGGACTACAGCCATGAAATGAAATCTCTTGCTACTTGGAAAGGAAGCTATTATAAATTAGGACAACTTATTCAAAAACAGAATCATGAAATCATCACCTTGCTAAACAAAGACCATATAGTCATAACTATGTTTTTTCCAGTAGCAATTTATTCCTGTGTAAGTACAGAATTGATGCCTTTGAATCTGGGATAGTAGAAAAGACTTTCAGCTCCTTTCAAAAGAATAGAGATCAAATAGATAAATATTTTAAGAAATTAATTCAAATTTTTTATTGAAAGCTCAAATAATGAAATGAAAGTCTAAATACTTCAACTACATTATAAGACTAGATTCATTGAAAAAGACCAAGATATTAGGAAAGATTGAAGGTAAAGGAAGGAATCAACAGAGCATGAAATGGATAGATGTCACAGAAATTTTTAAAAAATGAGTGTGGCATGATATTATGTAAATAGAGTATATATATGTATATATGTGTGTATGTGTGTACACAAACACATATAAATATAGAAAAACATATACATACATATGTATATGTTTATGTGTCTCTATAATTTCTGTAAGCCAACCAAATAATATTTGAAAGTCATTTGAAGATGTTATATAAAATATCAAATATTTTATATATAAAGATCTTCACTAATATTAAAATACTTTATGAAAGCTAGGTCATCTTATTATTATTGATATTGATATTTTTGCATTAGTTTTCCCAAATTATATGAGATTTAAAGAAAATAAAATATTTATTTTAGACATTTCGTTTATAACACAGTTTATTTCAAATATGTCCAGCAGAATCTAAACATATTGTTATCTTTAGGATCTAGGACTTTATGCAGGTATATTTTGTTAGAAATATACATAATTAATAAGACTTAGAAATGTTGTTTTAGATTAAAAAGTAACTAGCAATAAATTTTGAAAGGAATTTTTTCTTTCTTTGTCAAGGAATAGCAGAACAAAATGTTTAGAGCTGAAAGGGACCTCAGATACAGACTTTTTCTGTATTAAGAACAATAACTATCCTAAAACTTCTTCCACCAGAGTCACAATAAATGCTTCTTGAAGGAATTTTGCTGAAAGTCTCTCAATGAAGGGAGAGGGAGAATGGAAGGATCATACAACTTCAGTCTTTTTTTATGGCTCTACTTTTTAGGAAGTTCATTCTTATATCAGGGTAAAATGTACCCGTGATTTCTGCCCCTGGAGAACAAACAGTGAATATCACTCATCTTGTACATGAATTCCACTAAAATTCCATGGTTATTGAAGTAACCATGACATTTCCACCCTAGGATCCCCTAACTGACCATTAAATTCCCTTTTTTCTAATTTTCAGATCTTTAGTACCTTCAGTAAATCTTTAAAAGTGATGGTAATAAAGCTTCAATATCTCATTCATCATCCTCTATATTCTTAAGTTTATTGATATCTATCTTCAAATATCATACCTAGAACTGGGAAAGTATATATTCTAAATTTTTTTGACAAAATCCTAATGTAATGGCATAATTACTTCTTTAATTCCTAATTTAAATATGAAATTAAAACTTACTTAAATATACTATTTGTATTTTTACCATAAGATTGAAAGTAACTGAAAAAGGTTTTAGTTATAATGTATTAGTATTTTAGCCAATTATGAATTGTATACTACTATTACTACTATTAGTTATAGAACTACTGATACGGCTATTGCTCTTAATTCTAATACTAAAACTATTACTAATCTAATAATTATATTATTATTCCCACAAACATCATATGCAATGGGGATAAATTAGAAGCCTTCCCAATAAG
>NW_025341392.1:0-1677 GCF_016433145.1 Gracilinanus agilis | reverse complement strand
TTGTCATGAGGGGAAAGGGTAACAGAGGTGGAGGTTTATAGAATTAAGAGAATAAAAGGAATTTTGAGATCATCCAAGCCTTATTCTCTCATTAAATGATTTCCTGAAGCTACTAAAAATGAATTAAAGCAATTAAAACTAAATGTGAAGCAACCAAAACCAAGAAAATCAAGCAAGTACTTGCTCAAGGTCATGCAAGTTATTTCTAGGAAAACCAGTATTTGAACCTGAACCCCCTGACACTGTCTTTCTATTATATCACACTAGTTCAGTACTTGGCAGGTATGATATTCATTCTAACACTGCTGAACTATTGTATTTGATATTGGTTTCTATATCCTGCTATAGAAGTTTCTCTTCTTTTTAATACCTTAGGATAATATTTTATAAATTGCACCGTAAGATAGTTGTAAGCAATACATCTATCATTTGTCCTTAGTTATTTGTGTTAATGGAATGGAAAAATGACTAGGGTGGGGGAAAGGAGCTAATTCAATAAACTACCTTGTTTTATTGCATTTGACAATGTGATTCCACTTTTAATATATGTAGGAACATATACTCACAATCATACACATCTGTCCTAGCACACGCATGTATACACACACTAAACCCTTTCAGTCTTAGTAATAATTCTAAGACAGAAGGATAAGGTTAGGCATTTGGGGTTAAGTGACTTACCCAGAGTCACATAGCTAGGCAGTTTCTGCAGGCAGCTGGGTAGCTCAGTGGAATCAGAGCCAGGCCTAGAGGTGGGAGGTTCTGGGTTCAAATCTGATCTCAGACACTTCCCAGATGTATAACCCTGAGAAAGTCAGTTAAACCCCCATTGCCTAGCTCTTACCGCTCATCTGTCTTAGAACCAATACACAGTATTTATTCTAAAACAGAAGGTGAGGGTTTTAAAAAATAACTAGGCATTGTCTGTAGTCAGATTTGGAACCAAGTTCCTCCCAACTCTAGACTTGGCACTTTATCCACTGTGCCAAATATTTTCCTCTCTCTCTATTTATTTATGTGTACACTTATGCACCTACATTGTCAAGGATTGCTGATTTTGGTGGTGTAGGAACACCTTTCACTAACTCAGCAGAACACTCTTAAGGATTTAATTGAGGCTTAGAGAAGGTAAGTGACTTGTCTAATGTCACTCAGGTAGCAAATATTACTTAAAACTTGAATATGACATGAGGCCTAGCTCTCCATCTACAAGATTGTAGAGTTTTTCATAGCTATATCTTCCTAATTAGGCTTTAATTACCAATCACTATTAACTGTAGTTGTGCTATTAACATTAGTTTATTTTCCTTGGGTACATATTTGCTGAGCAACAAAGGAAAGTACCCCAGGAAGATACTAGGGGAGATGTAAAGCTAATTTAGACATTTTATTAAAGGGAATTATCACTAAACTTATTGAGAAGTAATCATAACTGTATAGGGAGGAATCAGCCAGTTTTGTTGGAGAATTTTTATTCAAACATTTATTAATATTCATTTTTAACATGGTTACATGATTCATGCTCCTCCTTTCCCCTTCACCCCCCGCACTCCCCCAACCCGTGGCCGATGCACATTTCCACTACTTTTGTCATGTGTCCTTGATCAAGACCAATTTCCAAATTGTTGGTAGTTGCATTGGTGTGGTAGTTTCGAGTCCACACCCTCAATCATGTCC
>NW_025341391.1:0-1897 GCF_016433145.1 Gracilinanus agilis | reverse complement strand
CAATTCAGAAGAGTAGAAAAAGACCTGGGATTTAAAGTTAGAAAAAAATCTTTTTTTTGTGAGTCCCAACTCTTATCATCGGCAAGTCCTTTGAGGATCAATTTATTCATCTGTAAATTGGTGATAACAATATTTGAGTTACAGACTTCACAGGTTGTTTTGAGGATCCAATGGAATAACTTTCCCACAACAATTTGCATCTGTAGAATGCTTTACAAGTATGATTATCATCATGAATCCATAAAGGAGTTAGTTAACTGGCATATTTGCTTGCTCAAATGGTGATTTTCCCACTGGTAATTTAATCCCCTTTTTCCACTCTGGGGAGGAGCCCAGGCCACAAAATCTTCATTCTCCTCTTGCTTCTTCTTCTGACTTTTGGTACTATAATACCATGCCTCAATAGGAGTAACTTTACCCATTAGCCTGACTTTTAAATTCATTTTTTTTTCTTGTCTTCTATAATTAGAATATAAGACCCTGAGAGTAGGACTGTCATTCTTTTGGCTTAAAGTTATATGTCCATTGGCTAGTACATAATTAAGGTTTTAATAAATGCTTTTTTCCTTGTTGTATTCTCCAATCATTTTGGCTATAGAATTAATTTTTTTCACTACCACCTTCAGGTGTGGTTTGGAGAATGGGTATACTGCTTAATTGTAAAATTTTCTGTATTAGCATTTATGCCTTGGAAGTCAGCAAGTGCAACTAATCAGGGTGGTATTTGCTGTGCTGCCTTGCTGATTTCTGGACTTGAGAAAATTAAATAGAAAATGGTAATAGTGCAGATTAAACATAAAATGTGTCCTGCATACATTTTGGGAGAGGGGTATGGATTGGTTGTTAAAGAATTACCTGTATACCTTTTATAATTTAAATCATTGTTCCACTCCTATCATCCCTCCTATTAATTAAGCAATTTGCTCATTTTTACAGCATTAGTCTGTCCTTATGGAAAAACTCTGTTTTTTGTAGAACCAAAGATCCTTAGTGTGTGAATATTGACATCTCAGATTAAGAAAGTCATTGTTAGCAGCACTTTTATATCTCATTTAAAAAGTAGGAAGGGGTTCCGGGTTAAGATGGCGGCAGAGTAAGAAGCAGCTCTTAACCTCTCCTGACCAAAACACACAAAACTCCTCAAGGGGACATAAAAACAAGTCCAGACGAACGGAGGAACCCCACAACAGGGCACAGCGTGGAAGGTACGTGGAATTGAGACATTTACATGCTATAAAGGGCTCACACTCAATCGCGAGCTGAGCAACCGCCCCACCCCCACCCCCTCCACACTCACCTATAGCTCCGAACCCAGCGAAAAAGAAATAGAGCAAGTTTGGGGCACCCATCGAGTCATCGGCAGCTCCGGGACCTGTTCCTGAGAGCAGCAAGACTTAGGACCCCATTAAGTCAAGAACGCACGCGAAATCTGAGCGCGGGCGCAGAGAGTGGACTCTGGGAGCAGAGAGCAGGCTGAGCAGAGGCGTGGGCGTGGGTGGAGGCAGACACAGCCAGGAACTAAAGCCTAAGTGGGGAACCAGTGCAGACGGGTATACAACTGTGGAAGCAGCGCCCTGAGACTTGTAAAGAAACCTCCTGCAAAGGATCAAGCAAGGGAATCCACCAGGGGGCTTGACCTTGGAAAAAACTAGAACTCAGACCTCAGGACTGAGCGCGAGGATAAACCTGAGAAGCTGCTGGGCTAATGATGGCTAATCAGTTACAGGAAATTCAGAAGAGAAAGAATAATAACAAAAAAAAGAAGTCTTTAACACTCGACAGCTTCTACACAGAGAAAATCCAGACAACCGAGCAAACAGAGGAGGAGAACAAACAACCATCCAGACCCTCCCCAAATAAGGAAAACTCCTCACAAGCTATGGAAGAGTTCAAATCT
>NW_025341390.1:0-1621 GCF_016433145.1 Gracilinanus agilis | reverse complement strand
ATAACCTCATAGCTTTTTCCAGCTGCCAATAAATTATCAATTAAATACTTATTCTAAATAGATGTCTAATATAAGGCTTTTATACTAAATAACAAGAGAGTGAGAAGACAAGAAGGCCTTTTCTTTTCTTTCTCTCTTCTTTCTTATTCTATTTGTATCTGTCTTCTTTCGGTCTCCTTGTCTATCTTCTCTCCTCTTCTACATTCAAGGGAATTCTGAAATCTCCTCAAACACCTTATGTAACCTGCTATTCTTAGTATTACCTCAACTTTCCCATACTGTTGCTTAAAGAAAAATAAAGTCTAATAAAGAATCATGCTATCACAGAATTTTAGGCCTTTTCCAAACATCCTGAATCTTATTTGAAAGGAAATGCATTGACCTTCTAGTCCCACTTGGATTGTAATGATCCTCTATTGTAGAATACCCACCAAGTTTTCATCTGTCTTCTGCTTGAAGATTTCCCAGGAACAGGGAAATTATTTATTCCGTTCCTCTTTAAGCATCCCAATGTTACTTCTAGATGGCTCTAAATTGTTGAGAATGTTTTTTTTTAACCTGACAACCAGCCTAAATTGGCTTCTTTATAACTTCTACTCACTGTCCCTGGTTCTTCTCTCTGGTGCTGACCAGAATGAGTCTAATTTCTTCCTACATAATAACTTTTCAAACAGCCAAATATAACTATCATCTCCTATAAGTCTTCTCTCAGCAAAGTATAGCCAATTATTTCAAGTTTCTCAAATGGCTCGGACTAAAACCCCCTTTCCATTTGGCTATATGTACACTCTGCTGCTCATTAATGTCTTTCCTTAAGCCTTCTTATTCCTGGAAGCCCTACCTTACAAAATGTAGCCCAAGAAGGCATGAACATGTTTGTTATGTAACGTTGTTGAGTTTATGGTACACTAAAATCCAGGAATACTTTTTTTTCCTTCAGAACAACTGCTTACTAACCACATTTCTTACTTTTGTTAATGAAAATCTCTTTTAGCACACAAACATAAGACTTGTTATTTATCACTACTGAATTTTTTTATATTAAGTAGTCAAATTTTCTAGCCTAGAGATTCTTAACCTAAGGTCTGGTGTGTGTGTTCGTGTGTGTGTGTGTGTGTGTGTGTGTGTGTGTGTGTGTGTGTGATTTTTATACAATATAATTGGTTTCATCTGTTATTCAAAATATTTTGTTTTATATATTTAAAAGATACTTAAAAGTATTATTCTGAAAAAGGTTCTGTAGGTTTCACTTTAGAGATATGACACTTAAAAAGGCTAAGAACCCTTCCTTTATATGTTGTGATTCCTTTTCATTCTGAATTTGCCCTTCACTGTGTTCACCATACTTGCCAGATTTGTGTGTACATCTGAAAAAAATTCCATTTGTGACTTTATCCATGTTGTTAATTTTTAAAAAATTTTTAAAAATTCTTGTCTATCATTGATTTGGGGAAAAGTTTATTGTAGACTTCTTGCTACACTGCCATTGAACCACTCTTTGAGGCCACTGAGCCATTACTTTTATTTTTTTATTTTATTTTTATTTTTTATTTTTTTATTTTTATTTATTTTTATTTTTTTAAATGTAAACATTTATTAATATTCATTTTTAACATGGTTA
>NW_025341389.1:0-4316 GCF_016433145.1 Gracilinanus agilis | reverse complement strand
TAATTACATATATAATATATACAATATGTTATACAAATTGACAGCACATTCATTCAGAGGATAGAATTATTATCTTTGAAGTCAAGAAGAATTGAATTCAAATCTAGCCTTAAACACCTACTTGCTGTGTAACATTTGGCAAATCACTTACCCTCTGCTTGAATTAGTTTTCTCAATTGTAAAATTGGAAAATAATAGCATCTGCCTTCCAGAGTTCTTGTGAGGATCAAGTTAGCTAATGTTTCTTATGTGCTTATCACAGTGTCTGACACTCAGAAGACTTTTAAATTCTAACTTTATAAATGCTATTTTTACTATTAACCAGAGATGTATTGCATGGTTGAGATTCAAGGGATCTTAGAATTAATCATCTCATTCTTTCATTGTTCACAGCAGAATATCGAAGATCAAGCTTCACAGGGACAGGGCCTAATGGAAGACTTTTTTATAGGACTTACTTTTATTCTATTCCTTCTTCCTGTTTTCTGTATGGCGATTCTCATTCCTTTTTTCACATTAAGCTGATTGAAATCTCCTGTTTTAAGTTATCACTGCATGCATATGAATATTTTTGTATATTTTTATATATGTAGGCTCATACAAAAATCCACACAGATGTAGAAAATAATCTGAATGCAAACATATATCTACTCTGAGAGGTTAATTAGAGGGCCTTGTTCCTCAGATACTATCCCCTTTGGTACAACTTTCTCTTTAACTTATGTTGATAAAGAAGACAACTATTGAGTTACTTCATTAGTTTGTATATGGATGAATACACGTGAATATTTGCATATGCATGTCTACATGTACACAAACACATTGTAATGAGGTTGGGTCACTAGGAATGAAAGGAGCCTGAAATGCAGTGAAAAACAAGAAAACAACCATCTTGAAGCACTACAGATGCTTGCTTGAGAATATAACTCAAATGAACATATTTAATAAATTTCTGGTAAAAAATAACATGCTTCTAATATCTATCTATTATTATCCCACAGAAAGCAGGTAGAATACCAATAATTTGCCAATATTTATGAATGCTTATTTTGCTATTATTACCAATTCATTTTTATTACACTTTATATTCTATTATCAGTTAATATTCAAATATTTGAAGGATGAATCACAATTTGAGAAATGACTTGATATTATGATGATAACTTAAACACATATTAATCATTTAAAATATGTGTGATGCACTGTGCTAATCACAATACAAAAAAGAATAATTCTTGTCCTCAAGAAGCTTAAAGACATCTGTCACATGCATAAAACCCAGGAAATATAGTGTTTCCTTATTGTAATACAAAACAGTTTCAAGATGGAGACAGTGCTAATAACTGAGAGGTTCATAGCAATTACTGACTCCTAATGAAAAATTAGATTTTACCAAATGCTTTTGCCCCCAGAATAATATAAAATAATTTAAAAATTGAAGTGCTACTGGAATGATATGGAAAGAATTCAGGAAAGGATTGGTGCCTCCAGTGTATTGAAAGGAAGCTTAAAATGAGGCAAAGGGGAAGTGAAGATATCTTCTTGGCATGGTAGGTCAAATGTGAAAATGCCCAGAGTTGAGAGATATAGATTTAATTTTTCACATTTCATATTTATACATATTGTTTTATTAGAGTATTTTCATCTCAACAACTCCATATATTATTGTCAGTCCTTAAGACTAATAAACTAAGGAGTTTTTTCTATAGCCTCAATATTTTTTTAGAGCCTCAATATTTTATTTATCAAAATATTTTACTTTTGGTGTGTTTTTTGAAGCCTAAGAGACTGGCTTAGGAATTTGTTACTTTTTGCAAAAGTTTTTGCCAGAGATCATGTGTTTCAAGATATTTTTTCTCTTTACTTTCTGACTTTGTAGTAACTCTAAATTAAAAGGGCAAGGACTAGGCAAACTACTTTAAGTGACTAGCACAGCCTCACACAATTAGAAATTTCAAGATTTTAATGAGCCTTTGAAAATACAAAATCCAATATCCTATATTTACAAATAATGAACTGAGACAATCAATAAAAATTATGCAATTATTCATGTGAGGCCCTGGTGGAAGCTTTGGAGATTGAAATACAAATATTGAGTCAAGACTTAAACATGATGAGCTTAAATGCTAATGAGAGACATTTGTCATAAAGTTAATGAATATAGATAGAGGAAAAGGAGTTAAATACAAAATCTATTGGGAAAGAGGGTACTAGTGATGATGGAGATCAGAAAGTATTTCATACAGAAGATGGTGTTTGAGCTGCACCTTAAAGGAAGAGAAAGCTTCTATGAGGACGAATTAAGAACTGAGTTCATACAGGTAGAGGATCACAAAAGAGGCAGGGAGGAGCAAAGGAAATGGAATACATAGAATGTGAATTATAATATGAGCAGAATGGGTGAAAGACATTTTGACTGAACTACAGGATGAAAGAGGGGAAGTAATATCCAATGAGTCTGAAAAGATAGATTAGGTCAAAAATGGGAAATCATCCAAAGATGCACAGGTTAGAAACTAGAACACAAGAAAGAAAACTATTTTGTCAGTTATTTTTCTCCACTTTCTTTAGAGGAGTCTTTTTCCTCTGAGGATTTCTTGGTATTATGGACAAAACATCATGAATAATTAGATTAAATAACATCAGAATTCTCAATGAAGATGCTTCTAAAGCTCTTGAGCCCAAAATCTATTTTTAGACATTTTGAAATGCACATGTGTATGTGTTTTCTAGTCTGAGACTAATAGATTTTGTTCAGATCATACAAACTTTCTCAGAATTCAAATAACATTATTTTTTTGGGTTTGTTCACTTATTTTGTCAGTGTTAGAGCCTGAGTCTTTGGAAATATAATAAGTTCAGGTTTTCAATTGCATTTGCATGTAGATGAATAAAGAATGGCCTGCCATATTTTTGAGGAATTGTCTACATGGACATTGTCATCACCAACAAAGGTTCGGATTGTATGTCAAGTGAACATTTTTAATAACTAATTGTACAAACTCTGGTCCTTAGAGAAAGATTGCGATTTGACAGCTCTGATGTCTTTGATATAATTTCAAGTGAACAACTGCATGCATCTAAGTTGTTTGTGCATTGCCTAATTTAAAGAATAACTTTTCTTATATTTAGGCAGGTAACTGACATACATGAAGCTCTTACTAGATGCCATATATTATGTTAAAAGATAGCATTAAAAAATAGAACCGATAAGAAAGATTACCTGACTTAAACCCAAGGAGATTACAAAGAAATCTAATGGTGGGGCTACCTACATTAAGCATCCCCTCTATCTAATCCATCTTCCATTCTGCCACCCAGATGATTTTCTAAAGGCACAGAACCTATTCCATATTATATCCATATTTGATAAATACTAGGTACTGTTATACCTTACTTTCTGCTATGTTTTCTTTGATCCAGTTATTGGCCTCCTTGAGATTCCACGCAGAAGTTTCGTGCCTCCTGAATTTTTTTGTGGCTATCTATCATCACTGGAATGGTATTCCTCTTCAACTGATTTCTGGATTCCCTGTCTACTTTTGCTTTCTGTCTAAAATCCAATATTTCAGAGGAAACTTACCTCAATATTTCTTAATGCAAGTGCCTTTGTTCTCTTATTTCCAAAATAACTTGTATATAGCTTATTTGTACTTATTTTGATTGCATATTTTCTCCCCCCATATACTGTAAGCTCATTGAAATCAGGAACTATATTTTAGCTCTATGTTTTCATTCTCAGTCTTTAGCACAATGCAGGCAACATAATGGGTGCTTAATAAATATTTATTCATTCACTGGATGACTATAATTTTGATTCAAGTTAGTAAAATGTAGGAAAAATTTGTAGGTATAACTAGAAATCCTTTATATTTCTAATACAAATTATTAAATTAAATTCAGCAAACATTATTTTAGGACCTGCTAAATTCTAGGAATCCTAGGCACTGTATTAGACCCTTGAAATGTAGTAATAGAAAGCAAAATAGCCCTTGCACTCAAAAAGAATATTCTTCCTTTTATGTCTTATCTCCTGGATTCCTTGTCCTCCTTCAAGTTCCAACTGCAATCTCACTTTCTACAAGAAACCTTCCTTGATTCTATTGTCTTCATTATTTTGACTATTTCCAAAGAATTCTGTCTTTTTATGTTCCTATGGACTTGTTTACAATTTATCTTTCCCATTAGACTTTGGGGCTACTTAAGACCACTATCATTTCCCTTCCCCCTTTCTTCCATTCTCTTCCATTCCATTTCCTCTCTTCCTCCTGCTCCTCCTTCTCCTGCTCCTCCTCCTCCTCCTTTTCTTCTTCTTC
>NW_025341388.1:0-1357 GCF_016433145.1 Gracilinanus agilis | reverse complement strand
GATCTCACTCTGAACTTGATCAGGTCAAGAGTTAATCAAATTCTAGCCTCAGGTTTAGGCTCAAGTTTTTGGTTTTACTGTGTTCTTCAATTCAATCAGGCACACCCTTGATTGCCCTACCCTGAATCTCTACCCTTAGTTTTGGGCAAAGAACATTTCAGGCATTGGGGCAAGAGGAGAACAGAGACAGCAAGACTGAAGCAAGGAGGGAAGAGCAAGCCAAGAACAAACCACACACCCTACACCCACCCCATATCTCCTATCACACATTCTGAATTTAAGTCCAAGCTGACATATGGACCCTAATCTCCTGCATGGGAAAATAATTGTCCAAGCCAACCTACATCCCTTGAAATTTCAAACCTGTGGAGAAGTCTGGTGTCCTAGCCCAGAGCTATCTGGGATAAAGTGGACTGATACTTGTGGGCCCAGAACAAAGCCGGGAATCCCAGTCTGGGCTTAATAGGAGGACATTGTTCATACTTTAGGGTGATGACACAGTTCACAGCCCCTCCCCCAACTTTTTGCTCTCAGAGTTCTTAGCCCTCAGACCATCACATCAGCCTCCATGAAGTGAAACTGGTAAAAAAAAAACAGAAAATAAGCTGAGAATGATATAAAGGAAGGACTGAAGTTTAACAGGGTTCCTCAGCTTCCCAGAAAACAAAGCATACCTATAATTACATAGGAAAAATAAGCAATCAACAAAAAAAGCACCTAATTCTAAAGAATTTTTATGGAAATAAAGAGCAAGGTACAGACACAGAAGAAGATGGTGAAAGCAAAGGAAGCACACGTAAAATCCTAAAGAAAAATATGTATTGGAGACTTCCAGTTAAGATGGCGGCAGAGTAAGGAGCAGCTGCTTGATCTCTCCTAACTGCAGCATACAGGACTCCTCAAAGGGACATAAAAAATGAATCCAGACAAACAAAGGGACCCCACATCAGGGCGCAGCATTGAAGGTATGCAGAATTGGGGCATTTCAACTAATCCCAATACTATACAAATTATTTGATATGATAAGCAAAGAAGGAGTCCTACCAAATTCATTTTATAACACAAATATGGTACTGATTCCAAAGCCAGGTAGGTCAAAAACAGAGACAGAAAACTATAGGCCAATCTCCCTAATGAACATAGATGCAAAAATCTTAAATAGAATACTAGCAAAGAGACTCCAGCAAGTAATTAAGAAGATCATCCACCATGATAAGGTGGGATTTATACCAGGATTTCAAGGATGGTTCAACATTAGGAAAACCATCCACATAATTGACCATATCAACAGCCTAACAAACAAAAATCACATGATTATCTCAATAGATGCTGAAAAAGCCTCTGACAAAATACAGCA
>NW_025341387.1:0-1193 GCF_016433145.1 Gracilinanus agilis | reverse complement strand
AGCATAACTCGGGTAGTGTGTCACTTCGAGAAAAACCCCATAATTTCATGATATTTATAGTTTTAATAACAAAAATGTATAATTGTAAATATATAACTATTTCAAAAACCAAAATAGGTAAATTAATAAAGGTTGTCATCTATAGTGCACAGAGTGTCTAAATTACACTACAGCAAATGTTTCACCTTCAGCATGCGGGCCCATACTTCTCTGTATGCGCCTGCATGTCATCGAAAATGGCTACACGTGTCAGTGCTGACACATGTGTCATAGCTTTGCCATCACCATCCTATGTCTTCAGGCAAACCTTTCCCCCCTCCCCTCATGCCTAAGTCACGGTCTTCACTGTTATAAAGAATCGATGTCCTCTAGGAAGCAGCTTTCTATCTATGCTGTCATCTTCACCAGATTCAACATAACCTCCTAAATTAATAATTTTTATTTTTAAGCTAAGTTTGGAATCTTGCATTCTTGCAAAGGGTACCCTTCCTGAACCCTGGGAGTTCACCTCAAGCCCCCCACAGCACTACCAGAGATATTTCTCTCATAACATATAGATAAGACTAGCATTCCTTCTGCATTTCTGGATAAATGTATCAACAAAAATGAAATAAAAAATTCATTTGAGTAACTAAATAGTCAAGACTAGAATGGTCTAAATCAGGGGTTGGCAACATATGGCTCTTTCTTTTCTTTTTTTTTAAACATTTATTAATATTCGCTTTTAACATAGTTACATGATTCATGCTCCTACTTTCCCCTTCACCCCCCGCACTCCCCACACCTATGGCCGACGCACATTTCCACTGGTTTTAACATGTGTCATTGATCAAGACCTATTTCCAAATTGTTGATAGTTGCATTGGTGTGGTAGTTTCAAGTCTACATTCCCCAACCATGTCAACCCATGCGTTCAAGCAGTTGTTTTTCTTCTATGTTTCCTCTCCTACAGTCCTTCCTCTGAATGTGGGTAGCATCTTTACCATAAATCTCTCATAACTGTCCTGTGTCATTGCATTGCTGCTGGTAAAGAAGTCCATTGCATTCAATTTTACCATAGTATATCAGTTTCTGTGTACAATGTTGTTCTGCCTCTGCTCCTTTCGCTCTGCATCAGTTCCTGGAGGTCTTTCCAGTTCACATGGAATTCCTCCAGTTTATTATTCCTTTTAGCACAATAGTATTCCATCACC
>NW_025341386.1:0-1521 GCF_016433145.1 Gracilinanus agilis | reverse complement strand
AAAGACAGAGGCTAGTTGACTATCCATTGACTATTAGATTGGAGATTTTGATATGTGTTGACCTCTAGGTCCCTTCTAACTAAAAAAGATGCTGTGATTTAGACACTAGAATTTGTTGTTCTGAATTTTGATAGGACTAGATTTTTTTCTGAATTTTCTATTTATTTAACACAACAAAGATAGAATTTCATATTTTCTGCCTGTTATTTTTTCCCTAAAGAGTCACATTCTAGAGGATTACAGATGTGTTTGCTTTTTTAAAGCCTATTTTGTCTAAGATCCTTTCTTTCAGGGATAGCCAACCTTGCAAGAGGTTAAGAATGTGTTTGCCTTGAAAATCTAATCAAAATTAATTTCAAAAAAGAAAGGAAAGAGAAGGGAGAAAACTGTCTATATATAGCCAACAAACTATGTGTCACAGATACTTAGAAGGTAGAAAGGTAGTGATTTCAGAAAAATCTGGAAACACCTACATGAACTGATGCAGGGTTAAGTAAGTAGAACCAGGAATTCATCATACAGCAAAATTGTATGATGATGAGTTATGAATGGCTTAGCTATATTCAGCAATGCAATGATCTAAGACAATTCCAAATGACTCATGACGAAAGATGCTATCTGCCTCCAGAAAAAGACCTCTTGGAATCTGAATGCAGATCAAAGCATCCTATTTTTCATTTCATTTTTTTATATTTTTGTTTTGTTTTATGTGGACCTTCCACAGCATGATGAATATGGAGATGTTTTATATAATCGCACACATAATATAAATCAAGTTGTTTTACTTTTCAAAGAGGGAAAGAATTTGAAACTTGAAATTTTGGAAAACAAATAGAAATTGTTATTACATGTAGTTGGGGAAAATAAAATATAATTTTAAAAAAGAAAGTAGGAAAGTAGTAGAGGCACATAAAATTTATTAAAACCAGAGTGAATAAAATAAATTGAGGTGCAAAATTAAAATAATAAGTTGTGTCCAAGATATTAAGGACTATATAAGTCAATTAGTCAGTAAACAATATTTATTTAGAACCTACTATGAACCACATACTTTTTTATGGCCTGGTGATTCAACGAAAGGCAAAAGCCATCTTCTTTTAAGGAACTAGTAGTCAAACGGAATTTGTTTAAAGAAGTGGTGAATGAGAGATAAGATTGGTGAGGGAAATAAGTGAGTGAGCAAATCATATGCATGGCCCAAACACTCTATCTATTTTAATATGAGGTAGTTTGGAAGCAGATTTTTTTTCAAACATTTATTAATATTCATTTTTAACATGGTTACATGATTCATGCTCCTCCTTTCCCCTTCACCCCCCGCACTCCCCACACCCATGGCCGATGCGCATTTCCACTAGTTTTGTCATGTGTCCTTGATCAAGACCAATTTCCAAATTGTTGGTAGTTGCATTGGTGTGGTAGTTTCGAGTCCACACCCTCAATCATGTCCACCCCAACCCATGCGTTCAAGCAGTTGTTTTTCTTATATGTTTCCTCTCCTGCAGTCCTTCCTCTGAATGT
>NW_025341385.1:0-1412 GCF_016433145.1 Gracilinanus agilis | reverse complement strand
ATACATACAATGGAGGCAGAGGAGAAGGCTAGAGTCATGGTCAATTGCTCATGTTGCCTTTGAGGAACCCAGAAAAAATGTTGAAAGATGATTTGTCAGGTGAGAGCAAAGATCAATTATTGTTTGTATTTTCATATGACTGCACCCATAGAAAAATCCATAATTTACAAAGTAGAAACATACTGATATGAACATTGTCCATAAAAATACAAGAGCTTAAATTCTAGCAGATGGCAAAAAGGGTAATTCCAAGTTGATATATGAGAGAGCTGAATATTTAAAGACCCCAGTAGTAGCTTTGCTATAATATAAGGTTTATATTATAAGTTCATGAGATCAAGGGATAAAGGTTTTAAAACTAGAAGGAACTTTAGATATTACCTAGTCTATACCTCTTCTCCTTTTATAGATAAAGAAACTGAGGTCTAGAGTGATAAAAGGATTTGACCAAGGTCAGTAATGCTAAGTCTGTGGGATTCATACCCAGTAATGATTTAACAAAGAAAGTAGCCAGTCAAATTAAAAATTTATCCAGAAAGGAGTATGGGAATAATATCCAATTACACAAATAGAAAGGTAGAGTTCCTTCACTGACTTTTCAAATAGTAGTGGTGTTTTATATTTTTACTTTAAAACTTCAAAAATAGTAATTTTGTAGATGTTATTATTTTCTCTACTAATACAGATTGCAATCTCTTTTTTATTTAGAAGTTGGTGTTGTAGGTGAAAAAAATCTGTCCTCTAGTAACTAACATGGTACCAAGTTCATCCAAACTGAGCTCTATTGGTTCTTAGATGATTATACAATCCATTACTATTCTAATACTACCCATGTTGGTAGACTGAACAAGATCCTGTAGTCCCTACTGGTAGAACTTGGGAATACCTAAGATCTTATCTATGCTATAAGAAGGCATCAAAGAAGAATGTTAGCCAAGATTAAAGACTTTTAAATGAAAGAAAATCAACTAAAGCATGTTGTCAAAAGAAAATAAAAAAGAGCATCTCTACTGGGATTGTTTTGGTTAAGAACTAACAGTTAAATTCATGAGCATTCTTGTCTTTGCCCACCACATTTCAAATCATTAATTATTGTATACTGGGTGAGGTGTCATTCATTTATCTCTTATTCCTTTCCTATAGATTGTCTTATAAGAAACATTGGCCATTTCATTCCTCTGCGATTCATTGCAGCATTATCCAGTTAAGGCATAATTTGCTCTGACTCAGTCAGTTACAAATATTGTTTCCTCTACTCCCACACTTTCTTACCCTGCAACTGATTAATTTTATCCATGAAATTGGTTTTTAAAATGCCTTACAGAAAATTAAAACAACTCTGAAATACCACCTCAACTTAGCAGACTGGCCAATATGACAGTAAAGGAAAATTACAAATGTTGAAGGGATTT
>NW_025341384.1:0-1119 GCF_016433145.1 Gracilinanus agilis | reverse complement strand
CAGGAAAAGGAGGAACCCGACACTCAGAGTGGTCAAGTGACCATTGGTTGCCCACCCAGCAAGTGTGAATGAAGCGGCCAAGAAGCAGGGCACAGGAGCAAGGCTGGAGACCAGTGAGATGTAGATGGAACGACGACGAGGAATTCTGGGTCGGGTGCAGATAGAGGGACATCTCTGCCCCCTGAAGGGAAGATGAAATCCCGAGATCCCTGGATTTGGTGACCTTAGACGTGATCTGGTGCAACCATCTCATTTGGCAGAGGAAGAAAGAGGCTCAAAGAGAGGGGACCCGGCCAGGGTCACACAGGGGGACACAAAAGGAGGGATTCCAAGGAACATCTTCTGACCCCAAAAGCAGCTCTCTGCCCTCCTGTCTGCCTCAGGCTCTGCCCAGGCTAGTGTGTACTCAAGGGGAGGGCACAGCTCCCTGCTCCGTCCATAGAGAAGGCTTCTACAGGGATTCTCGTTTGGCAGGATCTTTGGGTCTGGAGCCTTTGGGGTCATGTGTTGCAGCACCATTGAAGGTAACTTTGTGGTTAGCCCCCTCTTTCCTCTCCCCTCTGATCTGTGAAGCTTAGCCTGGCTCCCTGTGTATTCCCTGATCTCTTCAGGAAGCCGAGGTCCATTTCCCAGGGCTGGGTCCATTGCAGGGGAGGCTCAGGTGTCGTTAGATCCCCCTTTGGGTTAGCTGTTCTAAGAGGCTTCTTAGAGAGGTGTAGGTAGTGTGGGTGCACCTTCCCAAGGAGCATCTTCTTCCCTCTAGGTAGGAGGCAGCAGGTTAATGGGATCCAAGTAGAGCCATTTGTGTTCTGCTGGTGCCACCTGGAGGACACAGGGAGAGACCAGAGTGAGACTGATTCTTGCAGCCAGGGATCACCTTGGAGATGAGGATAATGTGGTTGCTGTCCTCACCTACCTCATACCAAACAGCATCTGCCATATATGCACACAGACTACCACCTGGGGGCAATGCAGATGCACAAAGGACCAGGGAGAACTAGAATTTGATTGGGTTTAGGGCTCTCCCCCAGACCACGAATCCCCATCCAGTTCAGACCATCAGGCTATCCTGGAGCAGAACTGAGCCCCAGAGACATCTATCCCAACCAGGATGGGTCA
>NW_025341383.1:0-1063 GCF_016433145.1 Gracilinanus agilis | reverse complement strand
ATTTCTGTTAAGAGTTAGGGTTAGGACTGGACACAGGCCCGTGCTGCGCCAATACGGCCTCCTCCCAGAATGCAGATGTGGCTTTAATGGGGTTGGAACATCATGTTGGCCGGGGGGAAATGGATGTTAAACCAAGCTGGCAAACTAGTTCCTGCCATTGACTATCTCACGAGCTCATCTGTCTCGCCTTTGCTCGGACCTGAGGCATTCTGGGTGGAGAAGCAGAGCAGGCTGGGTCCAGGCAGAAAGATCCTTATGATTGGGTTCATCCAGACATGGTCAGCAAACATAGAAGAAGATTTTCCTTCTTCCTTTCACCTCCCCAAGGCATGCTGGGGAGGAAGAAAGTTCTTTCCCATACTTAAGAGATCTCCAGGAAAGGAGAGCTCCGGGCCTCCCGGCTGCTACAAATGGCATAGAATCATGGCGTTTTTAGAGCATTTAGGGAAGGGCTTGAAGAGCCGTCTAGTTGACCCCCAAAAATGCCTAATTCATCACATTGGACAATGACCGTCCAGCCTCTGCTTGGGGAGCCAGTGTCTGCCAAGGCCATTCTCTGCTCTTCTCCTAATCGGGAGGAAGTTCTTCCTGACCAAAAAAAAAAAAAAAAAAAATCTAAATTGTCCTTTCTGCATCCACCTACTGCTCCTGGTTCTCTGGGGCCAGAGTCTGATTTGTCTTCTGCAGAACAGCCCTCCAACTGAGCTTGGAAATACAGTGTGGTGTGGTGAAAAGCATGTTGGATTTTGATTTGGAATCAGAAGATCTGGGTTCAAATCTAGACTCTTCCACTTCCTACTTCCGTGACCTTGGACAAGGAATATCCTCTCCTTGGGCCTCAGTTTCCTTTTTTTTTTTTTTTTTTTTTTGTAAAATGAGATTGGACTAGATGGCCTCTGTGACCCCTTCCAGCCTTAAACCAGTGATCCTCTGGCTGCCATCATCCACTAGTAAGTAGGGTTCCTAAAGTGGAGAAAAAGGAGAATTTAGGAGATGAAAGATCAGCATGGCACAGAGGGGACAAACTATCCCAGCACTGGTCCTGAAGGCAGCAGACCCGGAT
>NW_025341382.1:0-1257 GCF_016433145.1 Gracilinanus agilis | reverse complement strand
TGGATCAGTTCACAGCTCCACCAGCAATGCATTAATGTCCCAATTTTGCCACATCCCCTCCAGCATTCATTACTCTCCCCTTCTTTCATTTTAGCCAACCTGCTAGGTGTGAGGTGGTACCTCAGAGTTGTTTTGATTTGCATTTCTTTAATTATTAGAGATTTAGAACACTTTCTCATGCACTTATTGATACTTTTGATTTCTTTACCTGAAAATTGCCTATTCATGTCTCTTGCCCATTTATCAATTGGTGAATGGCTTGATTTTTTATACAATTGCTTTAACTCCTTGTATGTTTGAGTAATTAGACCCCTGTCAGAGTTTTTTGTTATAAATATTTTTTCCCAATTTGTTGTTTCCCTTCTAATTTTGACTACATTGTTTTTGTTTGTACAAAAGCTTTTAACTTAATATAATCAAAACCATTTAATTTACATTTTGTAATTTTCTCTAACTCTTGCTTGGTTTTAAAATCTTTCCTTTCCCAGAGATCTGACAGGTATACTATTTTGTGTTCACTTAACTTATTTATAGTTTCCCGCTTTATATTCAGGTCATTCACCCATTCTGAATTTATCTTGGTGTAGGGTGTAAGATGTTGATCTAAACCTAATCTCTATCTCATTGTTTTCCAAATTTCCCAGCAGTTTTTGTCAAATAATGGATTCATGTCCCAAAAGTTGGGCTCTTTGTGTTTATCATACACTGTCTTGCTGATGTCATTAACCCCAAGTCTATTCCACTGATCCTCCTCTCTGTCTCTTAGCCAGTACCATATTATTTTGGTGACTGCTGCTTTATAGTGTAGTTTAATATCTAGTACTGCTAGGCCCCCTTCCTTCACATTTTTCCCATTATTTCCCTTGATATTCTTGACCTTTTGTTATTCCATATGAAGTTTGTTATAGTTTTTCCTAATTCAGTAAAGAAGTTTTTTGGTAGTTTCATATGTATGGCGCTAAATCGATAAATTAATTTGGGTAGAATGGTCATTTTTATTATGTTAGCTCTTCCTACCCATGAACAATTAATAGCTTTCCAATTTTTGAGATCCAGTTTTATTTTTTTGGAAAGTGTTTTGTAGTTGTTTTCATATAATTGTTGTGTTTGTTTTGGTAGATAGATTCCCAAGTATTTTATATTGTCTAAGGTTATTTTAAATGGTGTTTCTCTTTCTACCTCTTGCTCCTCTAATGTGTTGGAAATATATAGAAATGCTGGTGATTTATGTGCATTTATTTTGTATCCTGCAATTTT
>NW_025341381.1:0-3282 GCF_016433145.1 Gracilinanus agilis | reverse complement strand
ATAATGTACTTATACCTTTATATATATATACATAATAAAATAAATATAATGCCATTACTTTGCAGATTTTCCCCTATGGTGGGCATCTCTGGAACATAACTCCTGCAATAGGTGAGGGATCACTGTAGTTCAGTTTTGGATACATTGATTTTAAAATGTCTATAGGAGAACCAATTCAAGATATCTAACAGGCAGGTGGAGATGCATGACTAGATGTCTGGGGAGAGGCTCAGGGCTTGACAAATAGAGCTAAGAATCATCTGCTTAAAGATGATCATTGAAGCCACAGAAGTGATTGAGATCACCAAGTAAAATGGTAGAGAGGGAGAGAAGAAAGGAGGAGTAAGTCTGGGAAGGTCAATTGATAGATGCAGGTTGTAGTATAGAAGACCACAATAAGGTAACAAGCCTTTAGTAGGCATTTACTGTGTGCTAGACTCTATGCTAAATAATGAAAATACAAATATGATATAGACAAAATATAGCCCTTGACCTCAAAGAGCTTACATTCTTGTGGGGGAAGATAGTACTGAAAAGAGCTGAAAAGTGAAAGGATGGAAATCAATCAATCAATATTTATTTTTACAATCATTTATTATTAAAAATATTTGTGGGGGCAGCTGGGTAGCTCAGTGGAGTGAGAGTCAGGCCTAGAGACAGGAGGTCCTAGGTTCAAACCCGGCCTCAGCCACTTCCCAGCTGTGTGACCCTGGGCAAGTCACTTGACCCCCATTGCCCACCCTTACCAATCTTCCACCTATGAGACAATACACCGAAGTACAAGGGTTTAAAAAAATATTTGTATGTTTAGCATTTTTAAGGCTAGAGCAATGTTTGCTAAAGACTTCTCAGAGCCACTTAGCTGTTCCCTACCTTGGAACCGATGCATAATATTGATTGATTATAAAGTGGAAAGTAAGAGTTCAAAAAAAAATTATCAAGAAAAGGCCAAAAAAGGCCACAAGGGAGTACCTCAAGGAAGATCTAGGGTGTTCTTTTCCTATATTGAAGAGATAATGTTCAGTGGGAGTTATTTCAGTAACCTGTGATATTCTGCTCTGCAAGAACCATTTTTCTGGAAACCTGAAGAATTGAGAGGCAGATAGTGTGATAAAGAGTTGAGCAGCAGAAGACCTGTCTAACAGAGTTGCAGAGTACAGTTTGGCTTTGGTGCACAAAAAAGAAAGTTCTTCTTTTGATTAGTGTCTTCTAGGTTCAGCTCTACTCAGACCCTCCTCCTCCCCTTTCCTCTTCCCAATGAGTTAGAACATTTACCAATAGCAAAGTTCTTCTAAACTGGCAAAGTACTTTGCTATTCACATGAAGGACTGGGTGTGGGAGGGCTAGAGATGGTGGAATTTCAGATGGCCAGGCTGCCTTTAGCTCTCTTGTGCATATATAGTATCCATTTCTAATAATAGCACCATTGGGGAAAGGAAGAAAAGAAACTTGAATAAAGAAGGATTTGTTAACTAAAGAGAAAATTGGTTGCTTGTAGGAGCAAGGAGATAGCCATCAAGGGCCTTCCTGGGTGCCTTTTGGAAAACTCGTTCCAATGAACACTTGCCTGAGGGTCAAAATGAAAGAAGCATCTGTTGAGCACAGTCTCTTTTTTCCATTAGAGAGGTTTCAATTTAGAAAGAATAAAATTGATTTTCAGGGAATTACAGTTCTTTGAAGTGATTAGTGGCAGGTGGAATTTTCCCTGAGAAATGACATCTCAGGAAAGAAAGCCCCCAAACTGCCCTCTTTAAAAGAAAACTAAACAGCCAGTCACCTTAATTGAGTGGGGAAAAAATAGTCCTTTGTTCTCCCAGTGGCTACTCCCAATTTTTATATTCCACAGCTTAATTTGAGGCTGAAGAGGTGCTTGTTTGCTAAGATCCTCTCTGTGTATTAGCAGGTTTTGAAAAAAAAAGGTAACATTTGTGTAAGAGATTTGACCATAAAGGTATTTATTATTTGCAAATGTAGGTCTTTGTGTCTTTTTAAAAGACTCTTTATTTTCTGTCTTAGTAATAACTCTAAGACAGATGGGCAAGGGCTAGGCAAAATGACTTGTCCAGGGTCATACAACTAGAAATTTTCTGAGGTCAGATTTGGATCCAGGTCCACTTCAGGCTTGGTGCTCTATCCTTTGTGCCACCTGGCTGCCCCAACTCATGTGTCTTAATGAAGCTTTAAGAATGTTTGGGATACAAAAGTTCGGTATGAGGAAACATGAAACACAACCAGACAGTAAAATAAGCCAACCTTATAAGGAGACATACTTAGAACTTGAAAGGTAGTGAGCCTTATGGAGAAGAATGGAAACAGATGGGGTCTCCTGGCCAAGACTAGGTGGAATTGGTTGATACCACACTGCTGGGGCTCCAGTGGGAATGGGACACCCCCAACCAATAAAATCTGTTAGCCTTTTATAGGATAAGCAGGAGTTGGAGAAAGGAGAGAAATCTAGAGCTGGCAGGTTGACATTCAAATTCCCCATTGGTGGGAAAGGGACTTTGGGCTTACTTTGAAGAAACGGCTTCAGTTTTGAGCTTGCCTATTCATTTAATGGGGTGAGGAGGCATTAAAATCATGTCAGACTCACTTATTTTTCATCTCATGACCCACTGCAGAATTTGCTGATTATTTATCATACAAAATTGGATTTGATAAGAATAGTTTTAGTTAGTGAAAATGCAGGGACAATGTTTTGACAACTTTCTTGATTCATTTTGGATGTGACGAATGATTCATTTTAATGTTTCTCTTTTTTTCTTCTGAATTTTGAAACTATATTGAGGTAAAGGCCATTGTATTCTTGCTGTTAGTTGGGATGAAATGATTTTTGTTTCCTCTCTTCATATTAGAGTGATGAGAAATTAACTTGAATTCATTTGATTATTAATATCAACTTGCTATATTCCCTTCTTTATCAAAGGCCCAGCTCCTTCCCTAGACAGTCCTAGGAAAGTCATTGCATTGCTGCTCTTAAGTCATTTTTGCTCTTATCCAGGTTGGGTTGGGCTCCACTCTGGAAATCTGCATTTTGTTTACCCTAAAAACAGAAACTAAGTTGGGTTAGCTCTGGTTACTGAAAAAGTGACTAGTGTCTTTGTCTCTTCAATAAGATTTGAGGATATTTGGATCGTGGAGGGAAAACTGACCAGAATGATATGGGGTTTTCTGCTAAAATTTGCAAAAGGCACTTGGAACCTCATGGTCAGGTTTCCTTCCTTCCTTCCTTCCTTCCTTCCTTCCTTCCTTCCTTCCTTCCTTCCTTCCTTCCTTCCTTCT
>NW_025341380.1:0-1083 GCF_016433145.1 Gracilinanus agilis | reverse complement strand
ATTACTGCAAAAGGATTATTTATGGAAAGGATAAGGAAACAGAGCAAGTTAAAGATGAGCTGTTGGTTTGTATTGGTAGAGAGGCTTTCTACACTGGGAATTGTACCACACTGATGGAATCATAGGCTGGTAATCTCTCAGAAGAAATAAGCTGGAGATCTTTTCATTGATGTAAAACAGGGCTCTTCCATTGAGTCCCGTTTTCAATGCCTTATTGAAGTGGGGAGGTGATGGTGGCTTCCTGAACGATGTGGGTCATATGTGGGACTTAGAGGGATTCTACCCTGTGAAGACTTTCCTTGGTGGAATGGGCGGATGGGGAAGTAGGTGCTCTGGGTGAGTGATAAGGCACAAGTTGAAGCCCCAGGGTGAGCCCCTTTGTTTTGAAGATTTCTATCTTAGAGCCAACAGGAAAAGAGACTGAGGTAGAATGGGGGCAAAGGTACTAAGCAATTGAGCTCATCTAGTGTTAGAAGGTTTGCAAAGCCCTTTCCAAATGTTCTATCATCGGATCCTCAGAATGACCCTGGGAGGGAGGAGCTCCTGGTTTGTTTGAATTCACCAAGGCTGCTCCAAGGCAAACTGGTCAGTTTGGAGGTGCTCCTTGTCCCCCCTGGGGCAACCTCGGTCTAGGAGTTATTCTTATCTTTTCAACAAGACATCAGTGGGTCTCTCCATTACTAGCTGGGTGACTTTAGGCAAGTCATTCACTTTTCTGGCCTCTGTTTCCTGTTCTGTAAAATGAGGGAGTTGGATGAAGTGGCCGAGGAGATCTCTTCCAGCTTCAAGTCTGAGATCCAGGTCCAAACGTGATGGAGAGAGGTGCCTTCAAAAGTCCCAAAGGCTCGCAACTTCATCAGCTCATTAAGTTGATTGGAGAACTTCCTAGACGAGTCCCTTAAAAATATTAACAATAACAGACAACAATAATAATGATGTTTGCTAGCATTTAGGTAACCCTTTAAGGAGAACAGCTAGGTGGACAAGTACTTCCTAGCTGTGTGATCTTGGCCATGTCATTTAACTCCCATTACCCCCCAGCCCTTATCACTTTTGTGCCTTGGAACCAGTACCTAGTACTGC
>NW_025341379.1:0-2625 GCF_016433145.1 Gracilinanus agilis | reverse complement strand
GGGAGTGGTGGAAGAAGGTAATATTAAGAAAAATGGGAAAACAAAATGGAGTAAATTTATATTCCATAAAGAAGCACGTGGGGTAAATAGGGAAGAATAACAATACAGTGGAAGGGTAAAAGGTTGGAGAAAGGAAATATTTAATACTTAAGTGCATTGAAAGCAACTTAAAGATGGAAGAACAATCAGATCCGCACCCTATATAGAAGTAGAAAATTAACAAAAGGACTGGTGGGGAGGGAAGCAACACTAGGAAGGAAGAGGGTGAGGGAAGGGTGGGGTTGATTAAAAAGACCCTAAAGAAGAATAAGAGGGGAATAAGAAGGGAGAGGGGAGAAAGTGAAGTACAATAAGGGAGGGGATTAGGGGAACTGATTAAAAACAAAACATTGGTATGGAAGGAAATAGTGAAAAAAGAAAGGGCAGGACAAGGAGAGAGAATCAAAATAACTGGAATAAACAGGTGATAATTATAATTCTGAATGCGAATGGGATGAACTCACCCATAAAATAGAAGCAAATAGCAGAGTGGATTAGAAACCAAAATCCTACCATATGTTGTCTACAAAAAACACACATGAGACAGGCAGACATACCTAGAATAAAAATTAAAGGATGGAGCAAAATCTATTGGGCTTCAAATAAGAAAAAGAAGGCAATAGTTGTAATCATGATTTCTGACAGAGCCAAAGTAAAAATAGATCTGGTTAAAAGAGACAGGTGTATTGGATGAAAAGGGGGTATACTAGAGTTCAGGGGTGATCTCCTTCCCTTGCTGAGTGACGGAGGGGTAAAGGTGATTGAGGTAATAGGATAGGAATGAAAGGGAAGGCTAAGTCTAGGGAGGAATGGACAAGGCGGTATTTGGATGGTAAGGGTACAGGTGAGGTATTCAGGAGAAACAGCTGACACAGACTAGACACTCAGGCTAGAGACAGAGGACACTAGGGAGAAATAGGCTGAACCCTTCCAGGCAGGAAAGGTACTTTAATAGACACAAGGAATAGGACCAGTCAGAAGTGGTTTGAATCTGACTTGAGGGCTTTCTTGTCAGTTTATCAAGTCCTCAAAGGAGGAACCACAAGGCTCCTCTCTGTCAATGAAACTGAAGGGATTCAGGAGGAAGTGTTGGGCAACTACTTCCTCCGAAGATGAATGCCTCCAATTTCCCTCAAGAAAAAAAAGAGAATTATTCCTCCCCTTCACCTTTGCCTCATTTCTTCAACACAAAGATTCTCCAGAGGGTTTAATAAACCCCTAATTAGAGGGTTTATTAATGTTTCAGGATGGTCTGGAAGGAGAGAGGGGATTGGGGTTTCTGAAAACTGCTATGGAGAAACTCAAGATGGGGAAGGGTCTCAGGAATGGGATAGACTGAGAGAGAACCTGCTCTCTCATCTGAGGAAGATTTGGCTGCTTTTAAGGTAAAGGTTATACTAAAGGGATAGTTTGAATTGAAGGATGTCCTACTTGCCTATTGGGGAAAACTAAACCCACAAAGTCTTTTCACTAAAAACTCAAAAGCCGCCCTGCCTCCCAGAGCCCCAGGAAAACAGGCAGGGAAAACAGGGAAATAATATGGAGAAGGTCAGGAAGAGGTCCAAAGAAATTGGCCAGGTTCAAATTACCCAAAGACAAGGCACAGGCCAAAGCAAACCAAAAGACAAAATAGAGCTCTGGTTGATCCTTCCACTCTATTCAAGCATTAGGGACCAATTCAACTTTCTCAGAATTCTAAGGCTTGACAACCAGAAGTTTTCAGTTGCCCCCCCCACAAGAGCAAAAACCTCTCTTGTATCTTTTGCATTACACAGGGAAGGTAATTACATCCTAATAAAAGGAAGTATAAACAATGAAGAAATATCATTACTTAACATGTATGTACCAAACAGTAATAGCATCCAGATTTCTAAAGATGAAACTAGTGGAGCTCAAGGACAAAATAGGTAGCAAAACTATACTAGTGGGAGACTTCAACCTTCCCCTATCAGATCTAAATAAATCAAACCCAAAAAATAAGTAAGAAAGAGATAAGAGTAGTGAATGAAATCCTAGAAAAATTCGAGTTAATAGATATATGGAGAAAAATAAATAGGGATAAAAAGGAATACACCTTCTTTTCAGCAGCACATGGAACATTCACATAGATAGACAATGTACTAGGGCATAGAAACGTGGCAAACAAATGCAAGAAAGCAGAAATAATAAATGCAACCTTATCAGATCATTATGCAATAAAAAATAGTTATTAGTAAGAATACATGGAGAGGCAAACCAAAAAGTGATTGGAAATTAAATAATATGTTTCTCTAAAATAAGTTAGAGAAAGAATAAATCATAGAAACTATAATTTCATTGAAGACAATGACAATGATGAGTCTTCTTACCAAAACCTATAGGATGTAGCCAAAGCAGATATAAGGGGGAAATTTATATCACTGAGTACATATATTAACAAATTAGGGAGGGCAGAGATTAATGAATTGGGCATGCAACTTAAAAAACTAGAAAATAAATTAAAACAACCGAAATGAAAACTAAATTATAAATGCAAAAAATCAAAGGAGAAATTAATAAAATCAAAAGTAAAAGAACTATTGAATTAATAAGTAAGACTAGAAGCTG
>NW_025341378.1:0-1402 GCF_016433145.1 Gracilinanus agilis | reverse complement strand
TTAATATATATTAATATAGCAACAGGTGGGTCTCCTGTCTCCAGTTTCTTCTCAACTAATTCATCTTTGATTCAGCCACTAAAGTAATTTTCCTAAAGTTCAGTTCTAATTACTTCTCCCCATCTACTCAATAAACTCCAGTGGCTTCCGATTGTCACCAAAAGCAAATGCAAAATGCTCTTTTTTGGCATTCAAAGTCTTTCATAATCTAGCCTTCCAGTCTTCTTATACCTTATTTCCCAACATATACTCTTTAATTCATGGAATGTTGTCTTCTGTGTTACTTGAACAAGACACTCCATCTTTAGGTTTGGAACATTCTTTCTGGCTGTTCTTTAGCCTGGAATTCAACTCCTCTTCCACTCCAACTACTGGCCTCCCTGGCTTTCTTCAAGTCCCAATTAAAATCCTACTTTCTACAAGAAACTTTCTCCAATCCCTTTTGATTCCAGTCCTTTCCATCTTTTAATTTTTTCCTATTTATCCTGTATATAGGTTACATGTTGTCTCTCCCATTAGATTGTAAGCTCCTTGAGGGCAGGGACTATCTTTTCCCTCTTTTTATATCCCCAGTAATTAGTACAGTGCTGGTACATTGAAGGTACTTAATGAATGTTGATTGAATTTGTCCCTTTTCTTGTCTTTCTTCTAAACTCTAGTTTTGTGTGGTAGGTAGGACATGACTTTAAGGGTCAAGAAAATGAAACAAGGAAGTAAGGGAATCTAGGTAGTGCAGTGGATAGAATGCTGGACTTGGAATTACAAAGACTCATCTTCCTGAGTTTAAAGCCAGCCTGAGAAATTTACTAGTTGTGTGATGCTGGGCCCATCACTTCACCATATTTGCCTCAGATTCTTCAGCCATAAAATGAGCTGGAGGAGGAAACTACTACAATATCTTTGCCAAGAAAACCCTAATGAAGTCACAAAGAGTTGGACACAACTAATCAACTAAAACAACTACAGAGAACTCCAGCAAAAAGAAAGATGGCTCCAAGGAAAGTAGAGATCTATTTAGGTAGATGAGAAATAGAAATCTGTCATGGTAGAAGGGTGAGACAGCAGTAATCCACCGCCCTCTGTCTCCTTCTTTCTCTCTCTATTACACACATACAAGTTATGAATACCATCTTCCTCTCTTTTTCTATATACTTAGTTCTTTATATGGAAAAATATTTATAGATATTGATATAAACATAATATATAACTATAAACATAGTTATATATCATGAATTAATTTATCTTTATAAATATTAAATAGAAATATATCTTTTTATAGAGATAGTAATAGCTCTGCAAATATGTATTTATTATATATTGATATTAATTTTTCTATTTAGAAATATCTCTGTAGATAGGCATTAATATGTCTTTTTACATATTTTAATATATATATATAGAT
>NW_025341377.1:0-1025 GCF_016433145.1 Gracilinanus agilis | reverse complement strand
CTCTTCCATAGCTTGTGACCAGCTTTCATTTTTTGGGGGAGGTTTGGGTTTTTGTTTTCCCTCCTCTGGTGTCTGGATTTTCTCTGTGTAGAAGTTGTCTAGTGTTCCAGAGTTTCTCTTGATAGTCTTTTTCTTCTGGACTTCCTTATTGCTGGCCATTGTTAGCCCCGCCCATGTTCAGCTTTGTCTTTGCACTCAGGGTCTGCCTGGGCCTTGCAAGCTCCGGGGGGCTCCAGTCTCCTTGTCCTCGGGGTCAGGCCTCCTGGTAGTTCCCGATCTGCCCCTCTGCCCGAGGTTCCTTCAGCAGTCTTTGGGGCTGCTTCCACTGCTGTGCTCCGGGGTCCACACTGGGTCCTCACTGGAGGTCCAAACCTGGGCTGGAGATAGTTATCCAAGCCTAGGGCACTGCCTTTGCCTGCGCAGATGCTCTTAGGGCACTGCCTTCAACCCTGCAGAAGGTAGTGAAAGTCCATGGGCTGGAGATCTTTATTCGCACCTGAGGCGATGCCTTCAGTGCTTGGGAAAGGCCGTGTTTTAGAGGCCTTTGTCCTGGCTGGAGGTGGTGCCTTCACCCATGTGGACGCTTGGGGAAAGTCCGTGCACGCCCCCCGCCACCTGGGTCCCTCGTCTTGCAGCACACAGGTACAAGCCCCGGGGCTGCCAGTGATTATCTGGTTGCCCCAGTCCTGTTTTCCCACTTGTGTGTTGGCGTGTTGTGCGAGGCGTGCAGTGTGGGGGTGGGGGAGGGGCTTCTTCCTCCCGCGGTTTAGTGAGAGCTGTTTCACCCCTTTATAGCGTGGAAATGCCCCGATTCTGCGTACCTTCAATGCTGCACCCTGTTGTGGGGTTCCTTCGTTCCTCTGGACTCGTTTTTATTTCCTCTTGAGGAGTTCTGTATGCTTCGGTCAGGAGAGATCAAGCAGCTGCTCCTTACTCTGCCGCCATCTTAACCGGAAGTCTCATTTTTCTACTATTATGAGAAAGTAAATGAACTCTAAATAATCCCCTCCATTGGTCCCTAAAAG
>NW_025341376.1:0-4226 GCF_016433145.1 Gracilinanus agilis | reverse complement strand
ATATATATATAATTTTGAAATTTAAAACTTTTTTTATTGAAAAACATTCTATTTTTTCTTGAATTTTTCATTTCCTTATTGATTTTACTTTTAATTTTTAGGGAATAATTGACTTTTTTCAACTTTTTCTTATTTTTTGTAATTAAAGTACATATTATTAATGTTAATCCTTTTTGATTTTACAGTAATATAAGTTTAATATTAATGCATACCCACAAAGCTTTAGTCTATGGAAACCTGCCATGAATTGGTAAATATTTTGGGACTATGAATAATGATTCTCTCTGATTCCAGGACAATGGAACAAAAGAACCACAAGGTCAAAAAAGACTGTACCAATCTAGGAAGGTTTGACAATACTTTCTTATGCCAATACCGAAGGACTTAAACTTAGTGTGGGGTTTGGGGTTGCAGCTTTTCTGACATATGTTATAGGCTGGAATTCCTTGAGCTTCATCCTAGTTAACTACCAAAGGTTGGCCATCATCCTGGCTCTGGCTCACCCTATCCCCGAGAAGTGCAAGCAAACAAGACCAGGGAAAGTCACTGCCCTTTCTCATAAAGATTTTGGTCCTTTTCTTTCCCTTATAAGTTTGACAACTTTCTGTAGTCCTGGCTTCTGAATGGGTAATTACACAATGGTACACAAATGGGTAAATACACTGAAATCATTTACTTGGGCCTTGATTCAAGAACCTTCTATAAGTTTATTTTTCTCTACATTTTTGCACATAAGACTGATACTTTGCATTTCATTCACAAGGTTTTTTTTCTTACTCTTTTATTTGGATTTTTTTTAAATTTTTTAAATTTCTTTTGCCAATTGATTCACACAACCCAAAAACTCAGCCATGTATTCTTAGCCGATCTGGATGTTAGCCTTAACCCTCTTCAAGGGAGAATGTATGTATTATAATACATAATGTAAAGTTTAAATTCTTTTGAGAGTAATTTTAGGATAAGAAATTTGCCATCTCTCCAGAATCCAAACAAGGAACTATTTAGAGAAGGCACCATGAAGATACATGCAGAAATCTATAGTGCATCAAGAAGATCCAAAATGAACTTTGGTGTTCAGTTGCTTGAACTATAGGGAGCTGAATCCATTTGTTTTGAATGTATACTCTTATGCCAAAGGGGACTGCCTCCTAATTGGCTTTTTGTCAATGTGCCTAGCAATCATTGGATCATTGGATTTGTCCTCTTTTCTTTTTATCCCCAAATTTGTGTAACTTAAAAGTTTCCTTTGGCTCTTGGAAGAGAAATTCACACAGCCCATCAGGTGGATGCCCTCTTCAATTTAATAGAAAAGTGACAATATATGGGAGACCAATAAGAGAAACAGTCTCAAATAGATATTTTTATCTGAGCCCCTCTTGATGGCTCTTCCTCATTGAAAACATATTAAATTAGTTTTGAAGACAGCCTAGAGTATTATAAAATGCCTCTGAGCAAGGCAGCAGTTAAGAGGTTAACAGTTTCTCTTTAAGACAGAAATGCAGAAAATTAAGCTCAAAATTGTTCTCAGACATTCAAGGTCAAAATTGGACAAAATTTAGACACAACCTCCTCTAATGGGGGCTATTTGCCTCTGAGAAAATATCCCCCAACTTAGTCTACTGATTATAACCCAGGCAAAATTCAGCCTTGGCCTTTTTCTATTCTGAAGTCAAATAAAAATTTTTGCATTTTGATATGACATAATTTGTAACTTTTTCACAAACACGAAGTTTCAGGGGGTTCTTTTGGGTGAAATGAGTCTTGAAATATATGTAATCAACTCCATGCTCCTGGAGACAGAGCTGGAAGCATAAGCTAAAAGATCTTCCCTGTCCATTACTTCCTTATCAACTAAGCTGTACTTATCAGATTATCTGGAGATGATAAATAGATCTTGAGAATTACAGGATACTTGTTCTATCTCTCCCCTCTCCCATGGCCTTCCCAAAGCCAAAACACAATTCCACTGGGTTTTATATGTGTCATTGATGAAGACCTTTTCCCATATTATTGATATTTGCTCTAGGATGTTCATTTAGAGTCAATATCTCCAATCATATTCTCATCAAACCATGAGGTTTGGTAGTTGTATTTCTTCTGTGTTTCTACTCCTACAGTTCTTTCTCTGAATGTGAATAGTATTCTTTCTCATAAGTCTCTCAGAATTGCTCTGGATCATTGTATTGCTGCTTGTAGAGAAGTCCATTACAATTGATTTTACCACAGTGTATCCATCTCTCTGTATATTGTTCTCCTGGTTATGCTCATTTCACTCTGCATCAATTCCTGGAGGACATTCCAGTTCACATGAAATTCCTCCAGTTCATTATTCCTTTGGGCACAATAGTATTCTATCACCAGTAGATATCACAATTTGTTCAGCCATACCCAATTGAAGGGCACACCTGTAATAAAAGGGAAGTTGGCTGTATGAGTGGGAGGAGTAAGGAGGATGGAATCAGGCCAGTCTTGAGGCTATAGAACTAAGGTACAGATGTGGAAGCAGCAGGGATCCTTCACTGAACCTGGCAGAGAGATAGGTGAAATATTCTCCTGCAAATATACAAAAGGTCCTTTAACTTCAGGATACTATAGCCCTGCCCTGAGAAGGAAGTAATTTCCTATTGGATAAATAATGGAGTCAAACAGGAAGGAAATATGGCACTTCCTGATCCAACTGTTAATGGTGCTGACTAGCTGTAGCCTTTAGAATGTCCAGAAAGTTGTCCTTACTTGGCCCTAGATGAAAGGTAGGCAATGACTACAAGTTCTTAGGTTTTAAAGATTGATGGATTTATTTGATGATGAAATATTAGGTGAAAGGGAATTGGTAAGAGGGTGAGGTAATCTAAGAACTCTAAACCACTAACCACACTAAACTAGGTTTGAGATGCTGAAGGTACTCTTGTGAAGCTGAGGATAAGAATGCCAAAGCAGATTTAAACTCTTATGTGCTTCTCTGCTGACCCAGTGCCTGCAAGCCCTAGGTCAGTATGGTGTTGTCTTGTTTGTTGATATATATATATATAAATATTCTTCTATCTAAAGGATGGATTGATTGATTTGCCAGATGTGTTGCTAATAGTTGGCTTGTAATGTTAGTTTAAGTCTTCCTGCCTATGTAAGCTAAACCATGTTCAACCTCCCTCCAACCTGGGTCCAAAACCCAAAGGGGTAGAAGGAAGACAGAGAAGTCAGGGGTCTGAGAGCTCTTTATATACCCTGCCTTCAAATTGTCAGGCTGGCCAAGTCCATGTCTCATGCCAGGTTCTATATTCAACTGAGGAACTGGCAGCTTGCCCCATGAAACATGGCTATATGATTTTACATACTATACATCCTTTTTTCCAGTTTTGTTTTGTTTTTTCATTTACCACCAAAAAGAGTGAGGTTATAAATATTTTGATGTAAGTATTTTCCCTATGATCTCTTTGAGATATAAAGCAAGCAGTTGTATGGCTGGATGAAAGGGCAGACAATCTTTTAGTGCTCTTTGGGCATAGTTCTAAATTGTCATCCAGAATGATTGGCTCAATTCACAACTCCACCAGCAAAGCATTAATAACCCAATTTTGTCAAATCCCCTCCACCATTTATTACTTTCCTTTGCTGTCATTTTAGCCATTCTGCTAGGTGTGAGGTAGTACCTCAGAGTTGTTTTGATTTGCATTTCTCTAATTATTAGAGGTTTAGAGCACTTTTTCATGTGCTTATTCATAGTTTTGATTTCTTTATCTGAAATTTGCCTATTCATGATCCTTGTCCATTTGTCAATTGGAGAATGTTTTTGTCCAATTGATTTAGCTTCTTATGAATTTGAGTAACTAGACCTTTGTCAGAGGTTTTTATTGTAAAGATTTTTTCCCAATTTGTTGCTTCCCTTTTAGTTTTTGTTGCATTGTTTTTGTTTGTACAGAAACATTTTAATTAGAGTTGATAAAATTACTTAATTTACATTTTGTAGTTTTTTTGTAACTCTTGTTTGGCCTTAAAATCTATCCTTTCCCAAAGATTTAACAAATATGCTATTCTCTATTCATCTAATTTACTTATAGTTTCCTTCTTTAAATTCAAGTCATTCGCCCATTGTGAATTTATCTTGGTGTAGGGTATGAGATGTTGACCTAGACCCAATCTCTCCCATACCGTTTTCCAATTTTCCCAGCAGTTTTTTCAAATAGTGAATTTTTTGTCCCCAAACCTGGGATCTTTGGGTTTATCAAAGA
>NW_025341375.1:0-1372 GCF_016433145.1 Gracilinanus agilis | reverse complement strand
TCCCTTGCTCACCCCAGTCCAACCCATGCAGGGAGAATACCTTTATCAAAGTGGCTGAGAGAATGGCTTCCACTTTCAATCTAACTAGATGTTGGATGTGTGGAGAAGCATCTCTGTCTAGCGCTTGGCTCTGGGCTACCATCCCTCTTGTGCCCAAGTGGATCCTCAGCCTCCCTGGATGAGGTGCTGAGGGAAACCTCTTGGGTATGGGAAAATGAGGAACAGCATATTTGGCCACTAATGACAACTTTGGAGGGAAGATTTTGTCTGAACCTAACTAGAAGAGATCCTGAAGTTGAGACCTGTAAGTGTGAATAGAAATAGTCCTACTAGACTGTTAGACTTATGACAGCACTCCTATGAATTGTTCCAAGTACCCCTGGTTTAAAACTGGGGATATCCTTCTAAATGGGACTTGGTTTCCCTGTGCCAGACCCAGGTTGGGATGCATCTTGATGGAAAATCACAAGTCAATGCCATCTTGTTTTGTTATATCAGGTTAAGACAGTGTTGGGGAGGCTAGACAAGTCAATGCTTCTCTGTTTTATTGTATGAGCAATGACAAAACCTTCTGAATAATAATCCCCAAAGTCTTGGGGTGGAACTGTAAAAAATGGCATTAGGATGAAAGACTTCACAAATTATTGGAGAAAATTGAACAATAGTGTCGATGAGTATACTTATAAAAAAGAGGAACAGCTCTGGAAATGCCAGTCTAAACAAACTTCATCATTTATTTTAATGGGAAATCCTCTTAGGGAAGGAGATAATCACTCTTTCCCTAGAGATCCAGCTAGATACTCCTCCCACCTGATAAGAGGTCATTGTTGGATCTGTGTTTATACTGCTTACCTGCACCTTCTTGTCAATTGGAATGGGATATGCTATGTTTGTCTTATTCGATTTTTTAAAAAAACCCTTACCTTCTATCTTAGAATTGGTTCCAAGGCAGAAGAGTGGTAAGGGCTAGGCAATGGGTTTAAGTGACTTGCTCAGGGTCACACAGCTGGGAAGTGTCTGAGGTCAGATTTGAACTCAGGACCTCCCATCTCTAGGTCTGGTTCTCAATCCACTGAATAAGCCCAGCTGCCTTCCCCATTTTTATTCAATATAATTATTTTTCTTTTAATCTGAAAACAGTTGAAGGCTAAGAATACAAGTGTATATGGAAATAGGAGGACAAAATATAAATATTGATTCTGATCTTACCACTACTGGGGACCCATATTAATAGGGCAAAACCTTGTCCCCTGAATGAATCATCAAGACCAGATAAACAAGCCAAGATTTGTTTTCCCTGAAATGTCATGTAGAAACTGAAACTTAAGAGCAATAATTTTCACCTCTTTGGAGTGGTTGAAGAAAACAGCAT
>NW_025341374.1:0-1625 GCF_016433145.1 Gracilinanus agilis | reverse complement strand
CTTAATCTTTTCTGACTCAGTTTCCTTATCTATAAAATGTAGATAATAGTAGCACTTTTCTCACAGGGTTGTTTTGAGGATCATATGAGATTATATTTGTAAAGCATTTTGTGAACTTTAAATATTGTATAAATTATAGTTATTATTTTTAGTATTAAAATGGATGAAAGAAAAAAGTAGGATTTAATCATGTTTTTTTATATGGATGTTTTTATTTTTCCTTATGCCAGCTTTGGGTTTCTTTTGGGTCTGGCATAGATGATTATTTATCACTGTAAGGTGGCCAGAGATTTTCCCTGCTAAAAAGAACAATGCAGAGTTCCTGATAAAATCCCTACTGAAAGAAATCTTTCCTAGACAGAGGGAGTCATTTTACTAATGCAATACTCCCAGAAGGCTACAAGAATTTAGGAATAAGAGGGTATTATCATGCCATTCGTCACCTAGAAAGTGCTGGGCAGGTGGAAAGGTTCAACAGAGAAATAAAGGCACTTATTGACAAAGTCTGTACAGAAACTCATAGAAAGTGGACAAATGCTTTTCCAATAGTGTTATGATATCTGAGAAGCAAACCTAGCAGGGACTTACATCTTTCTCCATTTGAAATGCTATATGGCCCACCTGTTTAGCAAGGAAGAGCTCACAAAACCCCATATGTCTCAATGCTGGGTGCAGATTCTGAACTGCATCAATATATATAGGCCCTGCAACAGACTCACAGAACTCCATGAACTTGGTTTGATTCAACAGAGAGTTCTCCTTGATTACAACTTGCATAATTTGAAACCAGGAGACAAAGTGTACATAAGAAACTTCACAAGATCTCGATGGCTTCCCGTTAAGATGGCGGCAGAGTAAGGAGCAGCTGCTCAATCTCTCCTGACCAAAGCATACAGGACTCCTCAAGGGGAAATAAAAACGAGTCCAGAAGAACGAAGGAAGCCCACAACAGGGCACAGCATTGAAGGTACGCAGAATCGGGGCATTTCCACACTATAAAGGGGTGAAACAGCTCTCACTAAAATGGGAGAGGAAGAAGCCCCTCCCCCATCCCCACACCCCCACCACAAACCTTGCACAACGCCAACACACAAGTGTGAAAACAGGACTGGGGCAACCAGATAATCACTGGCAGCCCTGGGGCTTGTACCTGTGTGTTGCAAGATGAGGGACCCCAAGTGGCTGGGGGCCAGCATGGACTTTCCCCAAGAGTCCACATGGGTGAAGGCACTGCCTCCCACCGGGACAAAGGCCTCTAAAACACTGCCTTTCCCAAGTGCTGAAGGCATCACCTCAGGTGCGAATAAAGATCTCCAGCCCACAGACTTTCACTACCTTCTGCAGGGGTGAAGGCAGTGCCCTAAGAGCATCTGCACAGGCAAAGGCAGTGCCCTAGGCTTGAATAACTATCTCCAGCCCAGGCTTGGACCTCCAGTGAGGACCCTGTGCGGACCAAGCGCAGCTGTGGAAGCAGCCCCAAAGACTGCTGAAGGAACCTCAGGCAGAGGGGCAGACCGGGAACTACCAGGAAGCCTGACCCCGAGGACAAGGAGACCTGAGCCCCCAGGAGCTTGCAAGGCTGAGTGCAAAGACAAAACTGAAAAGGGGCGGGGCTAACAATGGCC
>NW_025341373.1:0-1454 GCF_016433145.1 Gracilinanus agilis | reverse complement strand
GGGGGACAAATGCACATCTGGCTGTGTTGTTACTTGGTAGGGGGAAAAGTACAAGAAATTCAATCCATTCAAATAGTGGATAAAGGTCAGGAAGACTCTTCCTTGCAATGTAACCCTGGGCAAGTCACAACATTTCTGAGTCTTAATTTCCTCAGCGCATAATGGAAATGATAATAGAACCTACTTCAGAGTATTACTATAAGCATCAAATGATATTTCTTATGTAAAGTATTTTACAAAACATAATGTACCATGTCTCTTCTTCTTCCTCCTCCTCTTCCTCACCAGGAAGACCTGGATTCAAATCCTGTCTTCTGATACATAATGTTTATATGACTTTGGGTCAGTCACTTAATTGCCATCCAGCTGACTTGATGACAGTCTATTTAAAGTGACTTTTTAAGGAGAGAGTCCCACATAGGCATAGCCTGAGCCCATTAGAAAACGATAAGGACATGGCCTGCTCCATTTTTGTTTTTATCTCCAAATTCTCACACATAGGAATACTTAATAAATACCTATCATTTAATTTACTTAATTTTAGATAATTTGTATATTCAAATGATCAAGTATACCCCCTGTTCACCCATCACTGGAAATCTGGGAAGCTGAGCCAAATGATAGTCGTTTGTTCATTCTGGGTTGAGTGTGATCGATGGAGCTTTGGGATTCTCGGCTTCATCCGGTGATGAGGATTGGCAGTTCTTCCACTTTCTGCGCATCCATCTTTTGTCTCTTTAGGGAGAGAAGAAGGAGCTCTCGGGAGCCCTTCCTTGAGTTCCTCTCTATGATTTCATTGCCCATTTATAAACTCTCTACCACCTGCATGGAGAATCTCATGAATCAAATAACTCCAAGAGTCAAAGTACATGATATGTTGAACATTCCCATTGTAGAGCTGGAAAGAGTCAAGACAAGATAACAAAAAGAGCAGCCCTAAGCACATATAAAAGATTTCAAGTGAAATTTGAAGACTATCAAAAATAAATGCTTCTTTCAGAGCCCTCTTGAACATCTGTAGCAGGAGTGCCACTTTGGAGGTTGAAATAATGTCAGAGCTTGGATCTGTCATTTTTGTTTTGTCCCCATTACTGTTATGGAGCCATTTTCTTTCTCCCCATACCATCATCACTTCGCTTTGACAGTACTAGCCCATGTTTGTTTGTTTTTTAAACCCTTACCTTCTGTCTTAGAATCAAATCTACTTATTGATTTTAAGATAGAAGAGTGGCAAGGGCTAAGTAATAGGGGTTAAGTGACCTTCTGTCTTAGAATCAATACTATGATTTGGTTTTAAGGCAGAAAAGTGATATGGAATAGGGTGGCAATTAGGTTTAAGTGGCTTGTCCAGGATCACACAGATAGGGAGTCTGAGGGCAGATTTGAACCTTGGACCTCCCATCTCAAATCCTGACTCTATCCACTGAGCAACCTAACTGTGCCCTCCCCAACCC
>NW_025341372.1:0-5222 GCF_016433145.1 Gracilinanus agilis | reverse complement strand
ATATATATATATATATGTGTGTGTGTGTGTGTGTGTGTGTGTGTGTGTGTGTGTGTGTAAAATATAGTTAAGATTAAAAATATCTTTAGAGACTGATTTTTATGTAAAAATTTAAGTTTATTAATTATATCACATTTATTGGTTAGACCAGCATCATAACCAATAAAGTGGTATACATCTCCATGTCTCTCTTAGGACCAATGTCCCTGAGCTGGATCAGGCATATTAATAAATAGATTTTTTTAGGAGTTCATCATTTAACCCTTAACTATCCCAAGACATCTTTAATTGGTGAATAACTAATTAAGAAGTGGTCCATTAACCTATCTGCCCCTCCATATGCCTACATCATGGGGAACACATTCACAGAAAAATAACCCTTGTTCCCATCATTTATTATCCAAATTATGTTTAAATGGAAAACATTCTTTGGAATTCCTAAAAAAGAGAAAATGCAAAAAGCAGCAGACTAGATGGTATCCCTGACCCCATTCAAGACAGAAGAATACACAGTAATACTCAGTAGTGTACAGGAATTAATACAGTATATGAAAAATGAACTCACATACCCACACAATAATAGTGAATGCTTTCTGTGATGTTGCTATAACCTCTTACTTAAGTTTTATTTAATTATTTTCACTGATAAATATTACGAATATTTTCTGTGATTTTCTTTCTCTTTTAACTCTCTGGTTTAGTTGTAAAGACCATATCAATATCCCAAAAAGATTTGATAGGAACTCTTCTGTTCTTATTTTTGGAAATAGTTTATATAATATTGAATGATTGGTAATGTGTGTTTGAGTGAATTTATCAGTCTATCTCTCCTTTGTATTTTTTCCTCTTTTAGCAGTTCATTTATGGTTTGATAAATTATTCTAAGATTAGTTTATATAATTTGTCTGTTTCTTATGTTAATCTGGGCAGTTTATGTTTTTTGTAAATTTAGGTTTATAAAATTAATTTATTGTTAGTTTCGTTGGCATGTTGTTGGGCAAATATTTTCTAATTTCTCACTTTATCTATATCATTTTAAAAGTATTGCTATATTTCTTCCAGTGATCCCAATTGAACTTATGGCCAGTGTTTGTGTGTCTGTATCTATATGTGATGAGGTTTTGCTTTTAGGTGTTGTGGAATAATTCCCTTTTTATGGATTTGCATTTTGCACACCCCTAAGTCCATAATAGTTCTATTGTTGGTATATTGTTTGTTTATTTATTCTTTCAGCCTTAGTACCTGAATTGGGACTTGATGTTAGGGCCAGACTCTGCTAACTTCTGGAGGTAATTTCAGGTTGCATTTTGATCTTGATGTGTTTTCTCTAGAATCTTGCTTCCATTTTCCTGGATGTTCAGTACTGTGTTCTTCAAGGATCTCAGGATCAATTCAATCCAGGGAGTTATGAAATTTCATCATATCTACAGTGGTCTGCTGTAGTCTGATGGCTAAGTTTCTGCTCTGAGCCTTGCTGGTTCCCTATCCCAGTGTGGATCTTGGCAACACATCTGCAGACTTGCCCCTGGTTAAAGCTCTTGTAGGCAATTATGACCTCAATTTCTCTAAGCTGGCTTGAAGGCTCTAATGGTTCCAAATAACTGAACAGCAAGTTCCCTTTGCTCTGAGCTTCCTGACTTGTTTATTAATGTTTCTCGTTTCAGTTCTCATATTGGGATTTTGTGGTAGGGGCAGGCTCTACCCTCTTTTATATTCTTTATTCAGGCCCTATTATCTCCAAATTTAAGATGACTCTACTGTTACCATTCTGGCCAGATATGATGAATGAATAAACCTTATGCCGTGAACCCAGTCCCTGCCTTTTGCCTATATCTTCTAGTAGCCCTATATGAGTACTGGTCTTATCCTTGTGTCTTACCTCTTCTCCGTGAGTAATCTTCAATCAAGAATTTGTTCTATCTCCTAATATATTAGCTTTGATGGGCACCACTTGTGAGTCTTAGACTTCTGAATACAGATTTTGTCACCCAGTGTTTTAATTATCCATCTCAGTTTCATGTCTTCTGAAAATTTAATATTGATAACATCTGTGCATCTATATCCAAAACATTGATAAAATTATTAAATAACAGCACATATCGATGATGAGATATGACCGAAGTCATCCTGCCTGGCTGACATTAAAAATGTTAATGACTACCATTTGAGTCAAGCAATTCAATCAGGTACAAATACATCTAATGATACTATCACTTTTCATTCATTCTCTTTGTTGTTCATTCAGTATATAACCTATGCTGCCTTGAATTATTATTATTATCTTTGTCTATGTTCTGCCTCCTCTCCTAAACTATATGTTCCTAAGGGCAGGGAGTAGCTCTTCTTTATCTGTGTATATTTTAGAGTTGGTAGCAAAGTAGATTTAACATAGTATGTGTTTAGTAAATATGTGATGGTTGATGGATTAATTAAACATACTCAGTGCCTTACATAAAGTAAATGGGTGGGGCAGCTGGGTAGCTCAGTGGATTGAGAGTCAGACCTAGAGACAGGAGGTCCTAGGTTCAAATCTGGTCTCAGACATTTCCTAGCTGTGTGACCCTGGGCAAGTCACTTAACCCCCACTGCCTAGCCCTTACCACTCTTCCACCTATGAGCCAATACACAAAAGTTAAGGGTTAAAAAAAAGTAAATGGGTAATGAAATTGGTTACAATTAATAGAGAGGAGAAGAAGTTTGTCTCCTGGGAGTTTCTCAATATGAAGATATCTGTTCCATTTACTGTGGGTACTCTTTGCCAAGGGATATATGTTTTCATGTGGATGATGCGCCAATACAAGAGAGTGGGGGAAAATAGATATCTTAAGAACCTTGCCCTTGGTTTGGTGAAAGAGCACTTCTAAGACACTTCTCTTCCTGTTAATGATCTTGGGGTGACACATTCTGGGACGCCAAAGAATTGTTTCCAAACAGTTTTCATTTCCACAAAGCCAACATCACAACACCAACATTTTGATGCAACACTCAATACTTCCTGTCAGATTTTCTCTCCACCCTAAATCTGGCACTCCAATTGGTCTGAGCCAATCAAAACTAGTCTTCTTCTCAAGTCTCTTTCTCTGAAAAGGGATCACTCTGCATTTAAGAAACATTTGCTGCACAAGTACATATGTATTATTCCAAAGAGGGTTTATTTATCCAGCCATGAAATGTAAGGAAGTCAATATATACAATCCTATAATGTTCAAAAGCACAGGAGATTTAAGACCCTAAGACCTCCATCTAGTGAAGTGTTAATTAATCAAGTACAATGGTCAAAAATGAGTTACTATGTGAACCAATTAAAACAAGATAATTGGGAGCTTTCAGCACTTCTAAATATTTATTCCAGTTGATGCAAATATTTATTTACATATCATCTGTTTGCAATTTTTATCACTTATGCTCTCTGTAAAGCTGTTTGTAGCCAGATTAGATCATTCCTGCCTGGGCTTGAATTAAGATCTAAACTTTTTCTAGTTAACTGACAGCAAACTAAAATATTTTTGTTCTAATTCATTGGACAATGTATATTTTTGACAATGTGTTTATAGTCTTCATTTATCATGAAAAGTGATATTGCAGTCATCCTTTTGAAGGAAAAACTCCAAATTTCTTTTCATAGGCAATTACCTCATTTTGTTATATTTTCCCATGTGGTATTGATTAAAACAATTCCCAACTTTGCTGACTTTGATTATGTCAATAGAGAGTTAAAGGTTTCCTTCACACTTCTGCAAGAAATTGTTGGGCTTCAGTTCTGTCTAGTCCTTTCCATCAAATTTGTGCAGACTTTCCTGTTGGTCTTGAGAGGTTAAGGAATTACTTTAGGGTGTCTGGGTTAATATTCCCTGTTTATAGGATGTGTTTTCTTTCCTCTCTATCTAGAGTAATAAGGTTATTTAGTATGAGTAGTCTGAGAAGTCTTTTTCTGGGCCTCAGTATCTCTTGATCTCACTTTCTTTATCTCAAATTTTATCTACACATTCATGTATGCGTTTCTTCTCTCCTTTTGGGGAATCTAGGTACCACAGTGTATCCTTAAAAGCAGCTGGGCCTGGAGTTAGGAAATCCTAAATTCAAATCCAGCCTCAGGTTCTTACTGGCTGTGGGACCATAGGGAAGTCAATTAACCTCTATTTGCCTCAGTTTCCTCAACTGTTAAATGGGAGCAAATTGTAGTATTTATCCCCTGTGGTTGTTCTGAGGATCAAATGAGATTATATCTATAAAGCATTTAGCAGAATATCTGGTGCATGTTATTGTTGTTCACTTACTCAAAAGTATCCAACTCTTGGTGACTCCATGGACCACAGCATGCCAATGCTGACTATGCAATTTTCTTGGCAAAGATACTGGATGGTTTGCCATTTCCTTCTTCAATGAATTAAGGAATATAGAGGTTAAATAACTTCCCCAGGGTCACACAATGAGTAAGTGTATGAGGCAAGATTTGAACTCATGTCTTCCTAACACCAAGTCCAGTACTCATCCACTGAGCCATCTAACTGCCTCATCTGGCACATATTGGATATATAATAAATTTTTATATACTTCCTTCCTACTGCTCCCTTTCAAAATCTAATCTCTCTACCCCTGCTTTTGGTCATATCCCTTCTTAAAGTATTGAGGACTTTGCTTGATTGCTGAAAATCAGCACATCCCCTCTCAGTCAATAAATATTCATTAAGTACCTACTATGTGTCAGGTACTATGCAAAGCTAATCCAACAGTTCAGGCAAAACAAAGTTATCTTTTTTTTTTTCTGCCATTGTACCCATGTAAGATGAGATAAAAATTTCCAGATTCCTTTTCTCCTAATGTTGTCATCACTCTCTTTCAAAAAAAAAAAAAGACCCTCTTTCCTTTTCTTTTGTAGTCTGTTCCAGGTACCAGCCCCACTCATCATTATGCCTATGTTAAGGAAGACTCTCCTTTTTTTTTTTAACCCTTAACTTCTGCGTATTGGCTCCTAGGTGGAAGAATGGTAAGGGTGGGCAATGGGGGTCAAGTGACTTGCCCAGGGTCACACAGCTAGGAAGTGTCTGAGGCCAGATTTGAACCTAGGACCTCCCATCTCTAGGCCTGACTCTCAATCCACTGAGCTACCCAGCTGCCCCCTCTCCTCTTCTTTTACTTACATTCATGAGAAGGAGAGGGAGAGGGAGAGGGAGAAAGAGAGAGAGAGGAAGAGGGAGAAAGAGAGAGAGAGGGAGAGGGGG
>NW_025341371.1:0-5554 GCF_016433145.1 Gracilinanus agilis | reverse complement strand
AACAAATTTAGGGCCACCAGGAAAAAGAAACAATGAACCAACAACTTGAGGAAAGCTGCTTCCACATTCATCAGAAATTTTTTTCAACCACTCACAGCACTGTTTCCGAAATTCAACATCAGCTTTTCGGTCTATTGGAGGCCAACAAAATCTGAAGACTTCTTTGGCATGGGATGGATTCAGAGCAGTAAACAAAAAGTAGGCAACTATGTGAAAGGCATCACTGTTAGGTTTGTCAAACATGTTCCTCACTGATAGTGAAGGGCTTTGTAAACTGTAAAGTACTTTTAAAACATAAGTTATCCTAGTCTAGTTCTATGGGCCTCAAATTTTCTTCATGCGCCCAGCTTCGTGTGCGTAGCGAGCTTCCTCGCTTCGGCCGCGGCCTTGTCAGGGTCGAAGTCCAGCGCCAACAGGATCTGCCACAAGTGGTCCTTCTTCCAGGTCGGAGATGCTAAGGCAGGGGAGTTCATGGTACACGGTTCCTTCTTCCTCCTGCTTTGCCTCAGGCCGCAGCCCAGCGCACACGGAAGACCCAAGGCCGGGAGCGGCCAGCTCCAGGGCGCTGAGGGGAGGCCCAGAGGGCGGGAGCGAAAAGACAATGACAAAAGACCAGGCCCCGAGAAGCTTCTTCCTCCGCCGCTTCTCTACATGCCTCCCGTTCTCCCCCGGCGGCAGCGGAGGCAACTGCTCAGCCGCCGCTACCAATCCAGGTACTCAAGAAAGCAGCCATTTCTATTGCCCGCAGAAATAACCCTACATCACCACTCTTATTAAAGGTGGGTGCTTCTTTTAAGGGGAATAGGTCTGTAACTGAATTATTTTTGGTTTCTGCCTCTTGTTTTCTTGTTTGAGTTACCATAGAACAGGTAATGGATGTAAGTGGGCAAATAGGTTGAGTGGGAGGAGTTTGGGTAGATTTAGAGATAGTTAGACCATACAAGTTCGAGTTGAGGTGGTTTTAGTATGAGCAGAATTGTGGAGCAGGACTGGACAGAGATTGAATCAGCTTTAAGGATGAGGGAGTGTTGAAAGATAAATCTCTCTTCTTACTCAAGCCTTTCTCAATGCTTTTTGTATAAGCCTTGAGATTCCCCAGACTATCCTCCAGCTTCTTCTCAAAGTCACTTGAGTTTTTTTCAAAGTGAGCTTTTAGTTCAGCTTTGAGGTCAAACAAATGATCATTTTGTTTTTTCCTGAAGAATAGGTAGAATGCCAGGCCTCCTGTCACTGTAAGTATGCCTAGGAACAATGCTATATAAAGCTACTGTGCAATATTCTGACTCTTGTGTGGCAGGTGGTATGGGGGAGGGGTAAACAGCTTGTGCTTTGATAAGTGTAATTCCATCCCCTTACAGTGTGAAAATCCCCAAACACTGCCTACCTCCAAAGTTGTGTCCAGTGGGAGAGGCCTTTTACTCTTTTGATTTTGGTTTCTCTCTTTTTGAGATGCTCTGCAATGATCAGTTGGAAGGAGATTCAGAAAGCTCCTGTTACTCTGCTGCCATCTTAGCACCACCTTCCATACAGCTATTAAAGCTTAAAAATGCATTACAGCTTTTGAGACATCCTGTATCTCTTCATTAGTCTCTCTTACACTTTGTTCTATTCCTCCAAACTTAACTAACACTTAAAATTTGGTGTTTTCAAAAGAAAGATGAGTACAAGATAAGAGAGTGAAACTTTTGCAATGGGAAAGGGATAACTTATTAGGAACCCCCAAATAATTTCCTTCCAACTCCAACCCCAGGTGGTATAATTATAGAATGTAACAAGTGGTATAGAGGAAGATTTATTACTCTCATCTCTATACATCAATGGAGAAGTTCTACTGGAAATAGGAGGAGAGCTTACCCTCTAAGGTGGCCTTCAAAAATTAAATTTGCCAAGGCTGAACACAGTTAAGACAGGAATCAATTTCAAGAAGACTAAAGGAAAGGCTTATCTTAGTTCTTGAGATGGTTGTACCTCTCTGTATGCTTCTACTAGACCAGTGATGGTGAACTTATGGTACTGGTGCCAAAGATGGCACACAGAGCACTCTGTGGGTATGCATTCCACCCTCCCTCTCTATTCCCCTCCCCCAGAGTTTGTTACTAGAAAGGCAGAGGGACTTGGGTGGAACTGCTCCCTTCCAGGCTTGATGTTATTTTTTTCACATCACTCACTCCTCTGCCAAGTAGCCCAATAGGAATACACAGGGGATAAGGTTGATGGTTTATAGGTGGCAAAGCTGGAAGGAAGCAGAGTGCTTGGGTCACTTCCTTCCTCCTCTCTACACTCACTGAGGACATTCTTCACTTCACTGACCCCTCTACCCAGCAGCCCAATGGGAGCACTTTCTCCCTTACCTTTGTAGGGTAAGGGAGAAGGGCTGAATGTGCCCAGCACTCAGTGGTGAGGGGGAGGGCACAGCACACAGTCTCCAAAAGGTTCATCATTGTTGCATTAGATAATAGTGTAGTTGGGGGTGAGAGATTTTCTCTACTCTCCTCCCCAACGTGAGCTTTGTTTCTTTTCATTACAGCTGAGTTCAGTAAGTTAACACTGCACCAAATAAGGAGCTCAGTCAGACAATGGAAGTAGTTCTGAGGAGTGTGCTGTCTCCTCCTCCCCCCATAGCCATTCCCACTTAACAGAGAAGAAAGACAACTATGAAACTGAAAGATAATTAGCCCTACCACAAAAGGAGTCAAGCTGCTAAGAAGAAGTCCAGAGACCCCAGCTCTGTAACCTGCCCAAGAAAGACACTATGCCTAGGGGTGAATAGCAACATGGACACTGGGGACCCCAAGTACCAAAAACAAGACTTGCTTTGTCTATATGTGTTCCTTTCATGTATGCTTCACTATCAAATGATACTGTAGGATTATATTATTTGCTAATGTTACCAACTGATAATTTATAATTGCATTTCTCACTGGCTAAGTATATAGTTATGAAAGAAGCACTTCAGGTTTATCATGCAATATTTTGTTGCTATTTTTTATTAATATATCATCTTAGTAAATTTCTTTGTGTTCAGCTAATTATGTTTACTGTTGACTACTAAAGGTGAGCACAATGGTGGAACAACTTAAAGCTATTATTTTAACAGTATAGATTGAGAGATCAAAGTCCTAGCATAGTGATTGTCCCCTGGAGACTCAATTTGTAACTAAAGAGTGATAATTTGAGGGTTGCAGAGTGACTCCAGTGGAGATGCTATACCTCTCTTGGAACACATGGTTCAAAAGAAAGAAACAAAAAATATTAAGGAAGGACTTCTTGATTAATAGTTTATCCATTGGATATGGCAAGCCCCAAATAAAATCAGAAAAAATAAAATAGACCTTACTTAAAGCTGTTTGACATTTTAATTTATTTTTAATTCAATGATATTTTATTTCCCAATTACATGTAATAATAATTTTCAACATACATTTCCCAAAATAATAAGATACAAACCATTTACTTCCCTCCCTTCTCCCATTCAGAGATGGTAAGCAATTTGATCTGGTCTATACATGTATTATCATGCAAAACACACTTCCATATTGCTCATTGTTGTAAGAGCACACTCATACATAACCAAACCCCCAAAATAAAACCATAAATATACTTATGTGAAAGAAAGCATGGTTTTATCCACATCCATCTGATTCAACAATTCTTTCTCTGGAGGAAGCGTGGCATTTTTAAACTTACAATCTCACCACAAACTACCTTCCCATCATCCTATCTCCACAAGCTGATGCCCTGTATCTTTTTTTCCCCACATCTAAACTCCTAATGAGAATAGTCCTCTTTTCTTGTTTTAAGTCTTTACTGGTCTTATCATTCACTTCTCAACTCTATCTAATCAATTATCTCTAAAACTGGCCCTTCCTTACCACATTTTATGTACCTTTCTGTTCAATCAATATATCCTTATAATTCCTATTTGTAATGAATTAACTTCTCATGTCCCTTTCTTAGAATTCCTACTTTTCTTCAAAATAGTTCAACCATCACCTTTTACAATAAGCTTTTCTTTTTCTCCAGTTATAGTATTCTTTCTTGCAAAATCAGGTGATACCTATTTTGTATGTACCAGCATATGCACACAATAATGTGTCTTCAGGGGTGGAACTTTTATCCCTTGTCCCCTTAGTTTTTCTTTCCCCAAACCCTGGAAAAATACCTGGTATGTAATAGTTGATTAACAAAAGAGTTTTGGGGGGCTCGAGGTTTGGACAGATTAAGGCAGGAAGCAACTGATAACTATAAGAATTATTTCTGAATCAGCTGTCTACATTAAGTAAAACCATTAATTTGGAAGAAGAAAAATCAAAATCAATACCAAACTAGATGAATGAAAAAAGATATAGTGCACAATTGAAATTATATGACCTATTTAAACATATTACTGATTTAGAAAAATGGAAAATGAATTAAAGAATAGATATCAGAAAAGAATATTGACATTTCTCAACAAGAGTTAATTGTTATAAATCAAGCATTGCAACAAAAAGATCAAAAGAATTTAGAAATTGTCTCAACCAGAAACATTTTGTTTCCTTTTGTAAATAGGAAAAAATGTGACAACAAATATGACAATGGAGGAAAATTATAGATTATGAATGGTAACAACTTATAAAAAAGGGCAAGAAGAAATGGAGGAGGGAAGTAAGTTTGCTGAGAAAACTAAACTATCTCAAGGGATATTAAAGGTGAAATTCGAAGTATGACTAAGAAAAAATGGAAAATACATGTTAAGATTTCTATTACAAAGTATTTTCTCAGCCAATGATAGTAGAGCTGAGATGTTTATGTCCTAACATCACAGTCCTCAGTGTGCTCTGAAATAAAGTAGAAAAGGCACTAAAGAAAACAAAGATGAAAAGAGAAGTTAGACTAAGAAATTTGTGCTAGCAGTGAAACATTTTTTAGGGTACTGAGGGATGAGTTCTCAAGGTATCTTTAAAAATTGGAATATATTGAACACTTGTGGTGAGGGAAACCCTCAAAGCTCATTATTGGAAAAAGAAATCCAGAGAGTAGAGAATGGAACTCATAAGGAATTTATGAAGGAATAAACATACATAGCATAGTTACTTTACTTAAAATGGAGATTCCAGGAATAACTGAGAAATCAGGAGAAGAGCCTGAAAGGGTGAAATTAACTTCCAATGTGAGAAAGAAAGAGACCATATAAGAGAAAGAAGTTCAGGAGAGTGGAGAAAGTCAGTAGAGACCAGAGTAGAATCTCAAAATTGCTTTAGTTTGAAATGTGTATACCTTTTATGTTTCTCTTATGTCCTATATTTCCACTTCTAAATATTTATTCATATATGGATTTTTCATTAGGAATGATTGGAAATATTCTGTTTCACTAAAATCTATTTTTCTTACCTATTGGATTATGCTTGGTTCTACCAGATAGTTTATTATTGCTTGTAAACCTTATTCTTTTTACTTTTGAAATACTGTAATCCATATTAATTTTTCCTTTTTGGTAGAACCTGCCAGACCTTATGTAATATTGACTATGACTCCTAGATGCTTGAACTCTCTCTCTCTCTCTCTCTCTCTC
>NW_025341370.1:0-2839 GCF_016433145.1 Gracilinanus agilis | reverse complement strand
AACTTACCTGTTGCCTGCTGGTTCCATAGGCCCTGTCCTAACTGCCATTCCTATTGACAGTTAACAGTTTGGAAGTAAACTCTGGTCTCCTTATCCTGGTTGGTCCTGTCTCTCCTTCAACCTAGTGTGAACCCACAAACCATTTAGTTACATTTAATAATAATAACATACCTGGGGCCCCCACCATAACAGGTGACAAAGTATTTCTTGGTATTATTAAGTAGTATTATTAATGTAGGACAATCTATAGCTGCAGAGACCTCACCTCACACCTGGAAGAGCTAGCTCAGACAGGTACCTGTATATTGACATTATCCAGTTAATTGGCTTTCTGAGTTGACATGGTTTCTATGACACAGCAAAGAAAGAAGGGGAGACCTTGTCCCCCTTTATGTACCGCACACCTCGATCCTCTTGTGAGGAGGCATTTACTTGCTCAATCTGTTTCCCAGGGAAGCATAGAGTGAGAGAAGGGAAGTAACATTCTTCTTTCTGGTCCCCAAATTAGTGTCACTCCAGGCCCTGGAGGAAGTAATAATGGAGGGGAGGTCTAGCATTAGCTTAGATTACTTTTTTCTTAATCTTTGCTTTCTTTCCTAGTGACAGCTCTAAGAGAGAAGAACAAGGGCCTGACAAAAGAGGTTTGAACCCAGGTCCTCCCAATTCCAGGCCTGGCACTCTGTTCACTGTGTTCCCAGCTGCCCCAAAATATTGCTGTTCCATTATTTCAGGTGTGTATGACTTCTTGTGACCCTGTTCAGTGTTTTCTTGACAGAGACACTAGAGTGGTTTGCCATCTCCTTCTCCAGCTCATTTTACAGTCAAAGAAATGGAGACAAACAGGGTTAAGTGACTTGACCAGGGTCACACAGCTAGGAACACATATCACTCTTACACAGTTACATAAAGTAATTACACCCAGTTTGTAATTCATTGAAACCCTCACATCTTGTTTAGACAAAATGTTTTCTAGCTATGCCCTTCTCATTTGGTTTGTGTGAAATGGATTTCTTTCCCTCCACTGTTAGGCTTTTCATTTATCGCCATTGTTACATTCATTCAGTATCCTGGTAGTCAGGAGCTTTTGGGTCCTAACTCTCCTTCTTCAGGTGAGCTATCCTTCCCACCCTGGGGCAGTCTGCACATCCAGGAAAAGTGCCGTTCATTCTTTTAAGTCAGTCATTAATTAAGAAGTCAAGTAGCTCAGAACCAAGAGTGGATGTCTGAGGAGCTCCACTGGAGCCTTCTGCTTCCCAAGAGGAGATCAAACTCTTCATGACTACTTTCTTAGTGAGGTCATTCTACTAGTTTGGAGTCCACTGGACTGTTCTTAAAGTCACAATAGTGGTCACTTCTCTAGTGCTTTAGAATCATAGAGCATTCCAGATCCATTCTCTCATTTCATTTTCACAATAACGCTGCAAATAGATTCGATTAATAATTCCATTTAGAAAAGAAAGAAACTGAGGCAGACAAGGCTTAAGCACCTTGCTGCCATTAACACAGCTCTAAGAGTTTGAGGCAGGAATGGAACTCAGATCTTCCTGATTTCAAGACTAGCACTCTCTTCACCATGCCACCTAGCAGTCCCAGAGAGGAAGCCAGGAGAGAGGAGATCTATGAAGGTCAAAGAGAGAAGGAAGAAGAAAAGGAAGGATACAACAGAACTGGAGTCAACCTTGGAGATGATGTCATCAAACCCTCCTTGTTTTATAGTATGTTTGGAAACAGAAACTTATAAACATGAAATGACTGGTCCAAGGCCATATTCATTGTTGGTGGTACAGTGCAGAATCCAATCTCTATTTCCCAACTCCAAGTACATTATCTTTTCCTTTAAATACTTCTGAGATAACACTTGAATACCTGAGAAAAAATGATGTGAGTACAGGAACAAGGAAGGAGAAGTACCCTTGAGAGTCAGAATGGTTTATGGAAGTGAAATATTCCAAGTTTCATAAGTTTTGGTCAGGGACCTGTGAGACCTAATTTTCAGACGGTGGGGTTTTCAGCAGTTTCGGCCACCACATCCTGGACTCGGCCCCTGGTTCCTCAGTTTGGCCCCTCCTTCCCTTCTCATATCTGAGGCCTTTCAGCTCATATTGGAGCTGACGGTCCACCATGCAGCCCACAAGTATGGTTCTTCTTTGCCTGGGTGAGTCTATGGGACAGACTTGAAGGGAGGAGAGGGATTTGGACAAGATCTATGGATACTAGAATATCTAGGAACTGGGGGTAACAATAAGTGCTAAAGACAGGCTGTATAGAGTGATTGAAATCTCGCATCCCGCCTCTCCTTCTGTCTGAGCAAGATGAAATTACTGTTGGTGGGGACAAATGAGAAGACTTCTCTCACATTGGTCTCCATTACAGGGCTGTGTCTGTACCAGGGAATCAAGGCACAAAAAGGTGAGTCCTTTCCCCAAATGCCCCTTGACTTTTCTAGATTAATATTGACTATCTGTTGCCATGCTGGGAATAGAAAATAGGATTGAGAAAGAACTGTCTGGGATAAATAATGGATAGATAATCGAATAGACCCATGTTGGCCAACCTACGGCATTCTTGATGGAGCAGGCTGCTCCCTACCATGTCTGAGGACATTTTTCACATCATTTTCCCCTCTACCCAGCAGCCCAGTGGAAGTGTCCTTCCCTCCTCTCTCTGGAGTAAGGGAGGGGCTCACATTTGGTGTGACGGTACAGTTTGGGCATTCAGTCATTGAAAGATTTGCCATCACTGCAATAGATCAATGTTTAGAGTGAGCTAGAAGGTGGCAAATGGAATAATAGAAAGACACTGAGATCCTTCTGGAGATCAAGACCATAATTCCCTTCTA
>NW_025341369.1:0-1654 GCF_016433145.1 Gracilinanus agilis | reverse complement strand
ATGATGGGGTTAAGCATAGGGGTGAGAATGGTGTAGAAGACAGCCAAATTCTTGTCCTCTTCTGGGGAACGCAGAGATGGAGGCCTCAGATATGTGTACACAAATGGGGCATAGTAGAAGGTGACCACAGTCAGGTGAGTGGAGCAGGTGGTGAAGGCTTTCTTCTTCCCCTGTGATGAGCGCATGTGGTGGACAGCATAGAGGACCTGACCATAGGAAGCCATGATGCCAAGGAAAGGGACCAAAAGAAATAGATTGGTGCTGAAGAACACTGTATACTCATAGGCCCAGGTATCCATGCAGGCCAGAGGCACCATGGCTGGGATATCACAGAAGAAATGGTTAATGATTCTGGACTTGCAATAGGGCATAGAGAGTGCATACACTGTATGAGAAATGGAATTGATGGATGAAGAGACCCAAGACCCAACGATCATCAGCAAACATGTTCTCTTGTTCATGAGGACGGGATAATGGAGGGGACGGCAAATGGCCACATAACGGTCATAGGCCATGGAAGCCAGAAGTAACCCTTCAGCACATGCCATGATTAAGAAACAGACACTTTGGAAGCCACAAGCCACAAAGGAAATAGAATTGTCCCCAGACAAGTAGTTGACTGCCATCTTGGGAACTGTACAACAAATGTACATTAGGTCCATGAGGGAGAGCTGACTGAGTAGGAAGTACATGGGGGTGTGGAGGTGGCGATCCATCCAGATGAGGAGAATCATGGTTGAGTTACCCAAGAGGGCAATCAGGAAGATGAGGACAACCAGGAGGAAGAGGAGCAGACCCGATTTTGTTGGAGCAAAAAGTCCTAGCAAGATGAAACCAGTGGTGGTGTGATTCCATTCCTCCATAAGGAGCAAACTGGGTTATTTTCCTGAAAGAGGAAAGAAGTGAATGAAAAGACATTTTGGAGCAAAGAAGTTCACTATGGTCTCTCCTGGAGTCCTCTATTCTTAAGCATCTCTCCACCCCAAACACAAATCCATTCATACATATACATTTATAGATGTTGATTGGAATCCTCAATGTCCGGCTGATTCTCTGTTGGGAGTAACTGAAATAGGTGTCGTTTTCAACACACAAATATACATGCACACATATAACCAAATACACACATATGACATTATGGACAACAGAAAGTTGTCAGATGAATCAAAGGCTCTGTGTGTGGTGTAGCAAAGACTAAAGCTGCTCCTGCGAGACTTTCCGGCAGGGCTAGAGATTTAAAAATACTCAAATAGGAATTAAGAAAATGGCAGAGGGACTGATTAGTGGTAATTTCCAGTCATCAGTAATCTTTTGACAATTAAAGATGTGTCTGTGGGTGGGGGGGGTGGTTGCAGAATATCAGGACCGCAATTGCTCTAAGAACTCAGACTGAGATTGGGGGGGCCCCATTTCTCTGGCCCCATCCTACCTCATTGACTTGGTGGCCTACTTATTCCTGAGACACTAAGAACCATGGCTTAGCGAAAGAAGCAAAGAAGGGGGAACTTGGAGAGCATAATTTCATCGTGTCCTGAAAAGCAGTCAAGAGTCCACCATGGAGAACTCCTGGAAGCTAGAGGGTAGGGTACGGTGAAATGTAGAAGAAAGGACCATGGCCAAGGTTTCCTTTGCATGCTCTAGTACAGAAGGGAGA
>NW_025341368.1:0-1322 GCF_016433145.1 Gracilinanus agilis | reverse complement strand
ATATGCAGTCTCTGTATGAGGACCAACTATAGGAGAAATAAGGCAAGAAGAACAAGAATGAATCTTCTGGGAACTCATGGCCATCTGGTCAAACAATGTTTGAGTCACAAGGCCAGATGATGTTGTCTTGGAATTCAGTCATTTTCCCCTAAAGTAACAGGACTCAGAAGTTGGCTCATCACATGATACATTCCAGTTAACTTCAACAAGCATTTATTAAATGTCTATTCGGTACCAGGCACTAAGAAGAAAAAGACCAAAGGATCACATTTTTCTGTCCCTGGAGCTTGTACAATGGAAGAGAGACTAGAGAGAGAATGTGCTTAGGGTAGAGCATCAACTAAGCCAGTATGATTATATTTGTTTTTCCACTCATACTGTTTATTTATTTTTTTATTTGGAATATTTTTCCCACAGTTACATGTTTCATGTTCTTTCCCTCTCCTCCCACCCCTAAATGCCCATAGCCGATGCACAATTCCACTGTGTTTTACATGTATCATTGATTAAGACTTAATTCCAAATTTTTGATAGTTGTTTATCGTTTAGCGTCTACATCCCCAATAATATTCCCATCAGCCCATGTGTTCAAGCAGTTGTTTTTCTTCCATGTTTTTACTCCCACAGTTCTTCCTCTGAATGTAGCTAGTTTTCTTTCTCATAAGTCCCTCAGCCTTGCTCTGGATCCTTGCATTGCTGCTAGTACAGAAGTCCATTACATTCGATTTTACCACAGCGTATCAGTCTCTGTGCACAATGTTCTCCTGGTTCTGTTCATTTCACTCTGAATCAATTCCTGGAGGTCTTTCCAGTTCACATGGAGTTCCTCCTGTACATTATTCCTTTGAGCACAATAGTATTCCATCACCAACAGATATGACAATTTGTTCAACCATTCCCCAATCAAAGGGCATCCCCTCATTTTCCAATTTTTTGCCACCACAAAGAGCTCAGCTATAAATATTTTTGTACAAGTCTTTTTCCTTATTATCTCTTTGGGGTATAAACCCAGCAGTGGTATGGCTGGATTAAAGGGCAGGCAAAAAAAAAAAATTTAAAGCCCTTCGAACATAGTTCCAAATGGCCATCCAGAATGGTTGGATCAATTCACAACTCCACTAGCAATGCATTAATGTCCCAATTTTGCCACATCCTCTCCAACATTCACCGCTTTCCTTTGCTGTCATGTTAGCTAACCTACTAGGTGTGAGGTGATACCTCAGAGTTGTTTTGATTTGAATTTCTCAAATTGTAAGAGATTTAGAACACTTTTTCATGTGTTTGTTGATAGTTTTGATTTTTTTATCTGAAAATTGCCTATT
>NW_025341367.1:0-1235 GCF_016433145.1 Gracilinanus agilis | reverse complement strand
AGGGCGAATGGAGAGGGTGAGGCAGAAAGAAAAGTTGCCCCAAGTCCGAAGCGGGGAGTTAAGGGAGTCAGAGGAGCGGCCGCTGCCAGCGGCAGCTCCAGCTCAGGAGAGGGAGTCGGTCCGGAGAAGAGAGGAGAGAGAGCGAGGCTGAGGCTGGACGCTCGGGGGAGGGAGGGTGGCCCGCCGGCAAGCCGAACGGTCCGGCTCGGCTAAAAGACAGCTGCCTCAGCCCGAGCTGCCCGAGGAAAAGGACGCCCAGCCAAAGGAACTGACCAAACTCCAGCAGGCAAAACGCAACTTTTTTTTTTTTTTTTAGGTTGCGTTTCCTCAGCGCACACGCACCGAAAGTTTCATTTTTTTAAAAAAGAAATTAAACAGAAAGAAAAAAAAATGAAAAAGTCGAGAAGGCAGGGGACACCTAAAGGCTGCGGGGCCCCCCAGTCCCGGCAAGGGAAGGGCCCGAGCGAGTTTACACAACCCGTTTTCGCAAAGAATGAGGATTGACGTGCCCGCACATCCTAGGCTGGGGAGAACGATCGATCTGGGGACAGCGACAGGAAGGGACCCCTCGCCTCCTGGAAACTCCTCTCCCCTCCAGGTCGCCCGCGGGACCCAGATCGCCCATTAGCAAAGCCAAAAAAGTAGAGTTGGAGGTGAGAGCTGGGGAGGGAGGATGGGGGGCCGGAGCAGTGAAGGGGGGACCTATTCTTCTCCGATGCAAAATCCCCCCAATTGCCTATGCGCTTCGGGGAGTTGCGATTGCACTGTTTTTCCAAGCCCCCTCCGTCCCAGGCGGTGGAAGAGGGTACCTCTGGCCGTGGGTCCTTAGCCCGCACACCCTGGCCCGTGGATCCGGGGCTGCTCCTAATCCCCAGACCTCCCCTGCCCTGATTTCAGCTGTCCAGGAGTGTCAGGGACTCGGACCCGGCTCAACACGTGCGGATCGTCAGAGAGCACAGCCCTCTTCTGCACTGGACCCCCCCCCCCCATATTAATTAAACCATTAATAAGTGGGCGCCATTAGCCATGTGCCGGTGCCCGCACAAATGGCCGTGGAAGGCTAATGTAACCGAATGAAAACAAAGTTACTTTCTTAAAGCTGTATTTTCTCCCACACGCAGGGAGAGCGAGCGAGAGGGAGACACGCACAGAGCCAGGCACACCCGGAGGGAGGGAGGAGGGAGGGAGGCAGACACATGCACAGAGCAGGCAGAACCAGCCCGATTGTCCACCGC
>NW_025341366.1:0-23012 GCF_016433145.1 Gracilinanus agilis | reverse complement strand
TATCTATCTATCTATCTATCTATCTATCTATCTATCTATCTATCTATCTATCTGTCTGTCTATCTATCCACCCATCTATCTATCTGTCTATCCATCTATCCGTCCGTCTGTCTCACTATCTATCCATCTGTCTGTCTACATTTTATGTAGGGAAGCTGTATGTCTATCTGTAATCTATCCAGGGAAACTATCTAAAATAAATACAAAAATATTATTATGTAAAAATATAATTATAATTTAATTAGGAGAGAATAGCATTATCTTTGAGATGAACAGGAAGAACTTTTTGTAGAAGGTAGTGCTTCAGGAAAAGCAGGAATTTTCTGAGGCAGATATGGGGAGGAAGTACATTCTAGATATGGGAGATAGACAGTGGAAAAGCAAAGAGATGAGAATGGAATGTTGTATGTGAGCAAGAAAGGAAAGGCTAGTTTATTAGGATGATGAGGGCAAAGGAAAGGGAATAATATATAAAGACAGGAAAAACAGATTGCAGAGGGCTTAAAAAGCCAAGTTGAAGATTTTATATTTCTTCCCAGAGGTAGAAAAGAGCCACTAGAGTTTATTGAATAGAGTAATGACGTGATCAAGTTAGCATTTAGGGCAAGTTAGCTTGGTTTCTGTAGAGGATAGTGATTAGGCAAAGAGCTGAAGGAGGGAGACCACTTAGAAAGATGTCGCAACAATCTAGGTCAGTGGTGATGAAGTACTGAGCTAAAGTGATGGGTTTGTTAGGATAAAGGGTTGTTTTTAAGGCTTGGTGAGGAGACAGAAATTGCATAATTTGGCAACATATAGGAAAGTGAAGTCCCCTGTATGGTGCCAGCTCACAAATCTGGAGATAAGATTATATTCAGGACAGACTATCAGAATGGTGGCATTTTTCCCTCAAAATTGGGATATGTGGTGGAGGAGTAGCATTTGATGAAAAAAAAATGTTGTTTTTTGTTGTTGTTGTTGTTCGAGATGTCTCTTGTGTCATTTACTTTAATATTTCCAACAGACTTTGCAGGATTGAAGTTCCAAGAGTAGAATGGGCCTGAAGATGGAGACCTAGAAGTCATATGCCTAGAGTACATCATTAAATCTGTGGAAGATGATTTTACCAAGAGAAAAAAGGCTTGGGGAAGGGGCTGGACTGAGCTATGATGTACATCCATAGCGGGGCATGATATAAATGGAGAGCCAGTAAAGTTGCCCAGTAAGTCAGCAACAAAAATGAAACTATTTTGGATACTAATCCAATGAAAATTCTCTCTAATTTAGAATAGCTTCTCAGCTTCATTTTTCCATAAAACACAGATCATAATAGCTATGCAACCTGACATAGAGGGTTTTGTGAGGAACAAATGAAATCACATGGAGAGCCATAGGGAGCACTGCATAGGTACAATGACTTTTTTCTCTTTTTATCCCCTTGAAGCCTGTCTCCTAACCTCATTCTTCAAATGAAACTGCTCTCCTCTAGTTATCAATAATCTCTTAAATGACAGTCCTTTGACCTTTGTGCCATTGGATGAGTTGCCTTCTACTTCCCCCTGGCTGGTCCAGTTTTCCCTTGGTTTTCATGATACCATTCTCCTCTTGATTCTTGTAGTATTTGATTTAACCGTCACTGCCTTGCTGGATTATAATCCATGTGTGACACTTTTTAATCAGTTAATGTTCTCAAGGGCTTCTCTTAAGCCCCTCTTCTCTATTTACTCTAGAGGTTTTTAACCTTTTTCTGCATGTGATAGACCCATTTTTCAGTTTGATAAAACACACCTTTTCAGAATAAAAAGGAAATGATTATACCAAAATAAAGATGTATTCTTTTCCTATCCCAAGTTTATGGAGCTCTAGATTTTTTCGCTAGGTTAAGAACTCCTGATTTATAGCCTTTTTTGGTAATCTTATTAGCTCCATAGATCAAATACATATGCACATGCACACACAGTGCACATGCATACACATGTATACACGTAGCTCATTTTTCCTTACTGAATTCTAGACCTGCATTACCATCCCTCTAGTCTACATTCTGTGCTAGATGCCTCAGATGTATCTGAAACTTAGTAGGCCCATAACAGAATTTATTATCTCTTTCTATTTGCCTTTTTTTTTGTATAAGTTTCATTATGGAGATTATCTTTCTTAGTGGAGAAAATGCTACTGAATATGAGCTTTTATGTTTTTACTCTGTTATGTCTTGGCATTGTTTCATAAACCCTAAATACCTTTTCTTTTCCTCTTATCACCAGTAAGAGTTGTTGTTTATTCAGTTTCACTGAAAACCAGTGCTGATTCTAGGCATTATCATTCCTGAACTTTTTAAAAAATTAACACTATTCAACCAATTTTTATTCATCCACTTATATCTGTCCTTAATTTCATCTTCTCTGCATGCCATTTTAGGCAGTTCTATCTTCCTTAATGGAATTTTTAAAAAAGAATTATTTGTTTAAAATTATTTTTGGAAATTCAGAACTTAGCTGTTGAAACCAGCCAATTCATCTTTATTTGAATGATCTCTGTAGATTTTTCTTAATTAGGAGGGTATTTTCAATTACTAGATCTCTCTTTTTCCTTGACCAATACTGTTAACTTCTACCTTGGTCAAAGCATAGTGCTTCATTCATTATTCCTCTTTGTAATTAACCACAAACCTGTTACCTTGTCCTAATAGTTCTGTGATTCTTCCCTTTTTTCTCTGGGTTTTCTCTGTGAATTCTACCCTCACAAGTTTTGGCTATTCCTAGACTTCTTAGGTTTCGTTGCTTTATTTTTCCTTCAAAAGATCTTCCATTTTACCTAAAATCTCTTATTCTGTCTAAGATTTTTAAATTTTTTCAAAAGATTTTTCATTCTGAGAAGATAAGCAAATAAACTTATTCCCAATCATCTTTTTTCAGATGGGGCTATTGACTTCCATTTTAAGTAAGTCAGTTGTTGATCTCATTGCTTGGTTTCACCACTAATCATCACCTTTATTTCTCTGATGAGAAAACTGAATTATAGTATTTAAAATAGTTATATTTGTAGTCAATGTTAGGTCTTGGAATACATTATAGTCTTTCAAAATGCCCAGTTTTCAAAGGCTTCTTTGACATTCAGTTAACCTTTGTTTTACATGTAATTCTAAGACTAAAATTATTATAACATTTAGAGTGCATTAAATGGTATCATATATGAGGTTATTTACTTTACATAGCATATTTGAACTAAGTCGTTCCCTTAATTATGTGTTTTTTAAATTTGAAACCGTAAGATTCCTATATATTTTTTAAAAGATTCTCCTTCATATTGAATTGGAATGCCATTAAAAGTTAATTTCTCATTTTAATCATGTAAAAATTTTTGTTCACTCTGTACCACATTGTCTATTTTTCCACATTTTTTTTCCTTTGTTTCTTTATTCAATACATTTAGCCTCCAGGGATTGGGGCAAAGGGTGGTTGCTACTATGGCACGGAGAAAACCGTTTCCACATTTGCCGTGCACAGGAAGTGCAGTGACAGCTTTGTAAGTGATCAAGGGAGATGGGGACAGGCCTGAAAGATGTAGGACTGTGTTTGATATGGCATTTTTTCCCATGAGCCCCCAGACAAATAGCAGCCTTTTGTCCCTGTTCCTGGCCACCCATGCACACATATATCAACATGGCACTACTATTTGTTGCAAAGTACTTGGATTTAATATAAAGGGGTCCTGCTCTACATTTGAATAAGGGCCATTTTGTAAAGTGCTTCATCAGTTTTATATTCCTTGCATCTAACCTCAACCTCCTACCCCCTCCCTCTCTGTTATTTAGATATATGTCTGGTTTTAGCTAAAGGGGATTCCATTGGATTTAAAGAACATCAAATATCACACAAGCCTGTTTACCCCTAAAGCTTAAGTAAGAGAAATGTTAGTCATATCTTTAGAGATTATATTATAGTCTTGTCTCTGCTCTCTAGCTTAGTAGGTTGGGAAGCCACCACCTAGATTCCCTAAGGCAAGTTGTCTGAAAAGGAACAAGCCAGCTGGCTTGGCCAAGGTTGACCAACGATGAGAGGCAGGCTGGATTCCAGGTTCACAAAAGTTACACCGTGGAGAGTAGGTCAGTGGCTTCCCCAAAGCCAACTAGCTGGCAGAAGCCTCCGGTGCCCAGTGCTAGCCAAATTCCCTGAGCCTGATGGCACTGGTGGGGAGTCCATCTTTTGGCTTCCCAGAAAAAAAAACAAACAAACAAACAAATAACTTGACTGAAGAGCAGATTGTTTGCCTTGAAAGGTAATGTGGGTTTAGTGACTGCTGGAAAGACACATCAGGGACCTGGCCTTCTCTATCTAAAATGTTTCGTACCACTGGAACAATTGTAATTGTTCCTAAGGTTATATATTATAGATATGTCAACCAACTTTCTGTATTCATCCACATTTTTCCCCCAAAGTTTGCTCATGTTGACATTGTTTAGTAGAGTTTTCATCGTTTATTTAGGATGTCAAAGAAAAAAAAGTATAGAAATAATCATGACAGGAGTTAATCTTCTAATTCTTTATAAAGACTGTTATCAATTCTGGTAGTGTAACCATTTATTTAATTTTTAAGTTTTTAATTTTATTTTCCTTGGCATGCCTAATGGCTTTAACCATCAATTTAAGAGCATAATTATAAACTTAATTTCCCCTCTTTTATTTCTTTCAGTCCGTGCTGAATTGGTGCCCAGGACCAATTTCAGAAAGATGATTCTATTTTAGTGAAATTTAAGAAAAACTTCAATTGTATATGCTATATACAAATTAATTAATTTACAGGTATTCAATCTCAAGGGGCTCAATTCAGTTTGCCATAATTTCAAAACTAGGTCAAGTTTTTACATTGTTTTAAATTCCCAATTCAAATCTGTATAGTTATGAAGTACAACCCCTTTGGTCATGACCCCATTGTCTGTGTGTCAGTTCTCTTTTCCAAAATTCTTTCTCTGTATCTCTTAAACCAAGCTGATTTTTTTCTTCTGCTCATAAAAATCAACCTACCTTTCTTATTCTTGGGCACAACCTCCTAGGACTAAATCCTCTAAACTTTAAATCTATTGTGTATAGCTTTTTCATTGGTTAAATTAAAAAAAAAGTTGTTGCTATATTTTAAGTATTACATCACCTCCATTTCCCCCTTGATCCTTTTCTAACTCTTCTATTATAATAAAAAATTTTTATATACCTTAGAAGGATGAAGTTTGGAAAAGCTAACCCACATATTAAGAAATGTCTGACATTATCTGCAGTATTCCACTCCTCTGGGTTCCCACCTCAGCAAAAAAGTGAGATGACATCATCTTCTTTTCTTTGAGATCAAACTTTTTTATTGTTATTTTGAAGCATTGGGTTTTTCTTAGTGTGTTTTTCATTTCCAGCTTTTCATTTCCAGCATTTAAAATAATCTTTTTTCCTAGGCCCGCTTATTTGACTTTGCGTCAATTCATAGGAGTTTTCCCATCCTTACTATTCAGTATGCTTATTACAGTGTTTGGGGTTTTTTATTTCTTTAAATCGAAACTTTCTATATAATTTCATGTCAGCATAGTAATGACCAAGAGCTTCCTATTTACTGTCTTAGGTTTCCTCACAATCCTTATCAATGAAAGGCATTTCTCCCCGATATTTTTTTCTTTTCAGTATTCATATTCTTAGCCTTCTTAAGAACTTAAATCATCTATTATTTTGTCAATATGTAAATATTCCTTCTTCCACTAAAAAACCCTCTAAAACTCATTTTATGGTCTTTCATAGTTTTCCTTCATTAAAAAATATATCTCCCTATGGCCACCGTGGCAAAGAGCTTTATCTTAGCTATGCTGTTCTTCAGAATATAGATAGATGTTTGAACTAGCCTGAGCTGCTTCATTTTGGTATTTATGTCAACCTAGGTTCTTGAAATCATCCTAAAAGAAGTTCTAGCCTACTCTACTTTCTGGGAAAGAACATTGCCAAGAACCTAAGGGTATCTGAAACCAATATATATTTCAAATTTCTGGAGACCTTTGTTATATTTGTAGGGAGTTTCAATCCAATGTTTAAGCTATATAAGCTTGTCTGTGACATCATTATTTTCCCATTCCTTAGAGTTTTCAGATGGAGGCTAGACAACTGTTTTTCCCAGGATGAGTTTGTAGATGATGTAGTAAGATGTTAATTAAGCAGGCAAGTATTTGGACTACTATTATCAGTTGTTTCTGTCCTGTCTGACTCTTGATGACCCTATTTGGGATTTTCTTGGCAAAGTTGCCACTTCCTTCTCCGGCTCATTTTATAGATGAGAAACTGAGGCAAACAAGGTTAAGTGATTTAGTTGCCCAGGGTCACACAGTAAATCTGAGGACAGATTTGAACTCAGGGAGATGAGCACTCTTTCCACTCTCTCAACTACCTGCCCCTATTTAGACTTTTATCTCCTCTTATTCCACTTCCACCTTAAAGATTTCTTTGAATCTTCTGTCTTGGTTCTATTTTTTATTTGTTTGTTTGTTTTGTTTAATACTTTGATCAATGTAAAATTGTTGTTCAAAAGCCAAGTCATCTTTAAAAGCATGAGAAATATTCACAATTAATTTCTATCTACTTTTAGAATATATCTTCATTTTCATGACAAGATCTAAGGTGTTTGCCAACCTGACTTCATCACATTGAGGTCTATCTTGCGACAAAACTGAATTGTAATTGTCTTATGATTCTGGAATGATATTTGACTTGCTTAAATAGTAAATCTTAACCAGATATATTGATCCATGAAATGCTAATCTTCTTATATAGATTCTATTGTTCTCTTTGATAGCAGCTATATTTAAGAACAGAGCACTGGCAAGTTGCAGAATCATTTTTCTTTTTCCTCAAAACTTTTTTCCTCCAATTGCAGTAAGTTCAATTCCTGATCTATTGAAATAACTATTCTCTGCTTCTCCATAATTTCTCCCTTAAAGGTTCCTTGTAGATCTGTTCTTTCTTTTTCTATCAGTAAGCTTGATTTACATTTGATTACTTTGCTCACATTTTTGAGCATTTTCCTTTTTCAATCTAGAAATAAATTGTACATTGTATAGCATCTCCCCCATCATTCTTCTGGTGATTTTCTGATCCCAGAGGGTGGTTTCATCTGAAGTTTATAATGTGACTTTCCTGCCTTTCTTTTTTCCTTTTCTTTTTTACACCCTTAGGCCAGATTTGAATCTAGGTGTTCCCAGCCCCAGACCTGGCTTTCTATGAACTGTGCCACCTAGTTACCCCTGTAACGTGACTTTTCAGCGAGCTGGATTCAACAGTCTTAAATTTAGAGAAAATGATCGAATAGAATTGATGGTGATTTAGTTTGTTAGTTTCCAACAAGTCCATTAAATAGTATCTGGAAGAAGTTTTTGTAAAGTAAATAAAGCTTTACTAATAAAGGATTAAAATGTAAAAGAAACTAATTAATAACAGAAAATGTAAGAAAACTTTTAAATTTGCATCATAATCTTTTTTTTTGTTTGTTTGTTTGTGTCCTAGCTTAGAAAAATTTATCAACATTTCTTTTAAGCCACGGAAGAAAAAAAGAAGCACTAATACAGACTTTGTTTCTTATTGTGGGCTACTTGAGACAGACAAGTCAAGCAATTCTCGACCTTGAGAAGCAGTTTCCCCTTTGGCTCCCTTGTCCTGTCCTTGCTCTCTTAACTTGCAGGTGCAAGCTCCAACTAGCAGCTTCAGTAAATACATTGATTTAACTATAAACCTGAAAGAAGGCAGTGCTATAGTCAGCCGAACTCCTAAACAGTCCTCAGAGACCAAAATCATTGGCACATTGGAAAATAGCTAATGGGGCATTAGGAGTAGTGGTTAGTTCAGGTTTATCTACCAGGTCCTTCTGATCATATTAAGAGAAGTCATTAACTAAATGGTCATATAATTATTTTTAACTGTTTTTTAAAAGGTTTTTTTTTTAAATTACTATTATACTGCTTTTAGAGATTTAAATTCTGTAATTAAGTTTTCCTTTTTGGGGTCAGGAAGATTATAAATTCTAATTTAATAAATACATGTTTTCAAATATGTCATTGGGAAGGTTATATACTCTTTACTTACCTTTTTCAAACTTCTTTGCTCATGAGAAGGGTGAGGAATTGTTACATGGAGTTGCTATTAATAGATGTATTATTTTAATTCACATAAGGTTCTAATCACATGATAAATGATAAAGGTAAGGGACAAATGGACTTTCAGAATTGTACATAAGAAGTTTGGCTTTGTAAATGATGATTTATAGTATATATGTATATTTGTAATATAAACTTAATGACATTCTCAGAGAGAATAGAAAAACCAACTGAAATTCTATTAGGGTAGGTTTTTTAAATATGTATATTAAATTAAACACATAGTAGTAGCAAAACTTCCCTGCTTATCTGGTCACTTCTAAATTCTTTTCTCTTTAACATATTTTAGAATACTTTGGCATTATTATTACTACTAATTCCCCCATTCCACAAATAATGTCTTCCTTTATAATAATATAAAGGAAACATTCATACATTGGGTAGGTCTAGAAATGTCTTATTCTAAACCTTTTGCCTATCACTTCTCTGCAAGATATGGAAAACATGTTTTACCATATAGGCTTCTCAAGTCATATTTAGTTGTTGAATTGATCAGAAATCTTAATTAATTCAGTTCTATTTTTTTTTTCTGGTTAAGGTAAAAACTGTTTTCCTTGTTCTGTTCACTTCACTCTATATCACTCTCTACAATTCATGTAAACCTTTCCAATTTTCTCGAATATATCCCATATTTCTGGCCTAGGAATATTCCATTCTATTAATATCCTATATAAATATAGGTATATACCTACTTTGTTTCCATTTTCTTTTTAACTAATAACTTGAAAAGTTCTCAATTTTTTTGTACTTATGGATCCTTTCCTTGTTTCTTTGATTTTCTTGGGATATATGCTGCTATAAATATTTTGATACATTTGTATACTTTCTCCTCTGACTTTGACGTCTTTCTGGTTATATGCCTATTAATGATATACGTAGTTCAAGGATTATGTATATTTTAGTAGGCATAGAATTAGTTTTTGAGAATATTGGAACCACTTCATAACCACTTCCACCAATAGTACTTTCCCTCCCAAATCCCCTACAGTAATTGACATTTTTATTTATATCAGGTTTGGAATCTTATTGTTGTAATTGTGTAAATGGAATTAATTTTCCTTCTTACAGTAATGTAGGTGCTAAGAGTTGTTTTAATTTGCATGTCTTTATTCTTAGTTATTTTGAGCTTTTTTATATGGCTTTTATACAAATTTTTCTTTTTAAAATCTACTTGTTCATAAACTTTTATTTCTAAGTATATTTTTTAAAATGGCATGAAACACCTGATATTTTAGTTATCCAGAATAATTTTGTATAGCCATAGTTTTTCCTGATTTGTATTGGGCCCATTCATATTTACCATTTTTCCTTAGCTTTCTTTCTTCTGTGTAATGCTACTTTCTGTCTTCAGTCCAATAGAAAACTCTCTTTGATTTCAAACATGCCATACTGTATTTTCCTCGACTGGTTTGTATATATGTACACAAAATATACGGTGTATTTTTTTTAGCAGACCTGAGGTTTTAGTCAGCCTGATTCCTGCTCAAATTTCTGGCTCTCTCTGACTTGCTTAGGTCAGAGGTGACCCATAATTCTCTGTGTGACTCCAGCCCCAAGCCACTGCCCAGTTGCAAAAGATCTGAAGGTGACAGATGGGGTCAAAAGAAGCTGCTAAAATTGTATTGAATTACTTGTGTATGGTATAGGGATATCATATCAAGAAAGTTGCAAAGTCTGTCAGCATCCTCCTTCCTTGTAACTGCCCCTCAGAAGAGAAAATTAGGCAACAGTGAATCAGTTAAGGCATCATTGTTACAATTGTCACAGATATAATTTAGTCAAGTTTAAGATTATGAAAACCAGTTCCCCCATTCTTGCTTTCAATGTATGGCATTTCAGAATAAAGTGTTCACCTTATTATAGTTAAAATCTTAACTGAGAATAAGAAATTTGCTTCAATTCTAAATATCTTAATAACTATATTATGCTTAAATTTTTTTCTTTAGTATCCGTACAATTTGGGGTTAAAGTTAGATTTCACATCAAAATTACAAGCTTTTGTTGACCATCTCACTTTTCTTTCTATTGACTAGTTCATCCTAGGAATCAAAGAGTAAATTTATTCATTTGTAGGAATTTCACAGGTATGTGCCTTGGCTTCTATTTCTCTATCTTATGCTCTTTCTCACCACATAGAAAACATATGTTCATAATCATAGCTAGCATTTCCATAGTGCTTATAAGGTTTGCAAAATGCTTTACATATATTATCTCATTTTCATCCCTACTGAAGGTGGTAGGTACATTTATCATCCCCATTGTATAAATGAAGAAATTGAGGCAGGGAGTTGTTAAGTGATTTTCCCAGGATAACACAGCTGGTTGGAATCTGAGGCTGGAATTTAACTCGGGTTATCTTGACTCACTTCATGAAGTTCTATCCAGTACATCACTGGCTGCCTCATATGTATTTTCTTAGTTGCTTACTATAGACAGACATACTCCTACGACTGCTGGCAATTTTCCTAAAGAGTAGAATTCCTGCCATTAACATTTAATCTCCAAAAAGCAGAGATAGAAAAAGTAGGGAAAATAACATTGAGGAGAATGAGTACAAGGGAAGAAAAGAAGAAGAGAGGAGAATTTCAAAAAGTGTTTTCACAGTTGGAAAGAGAATATTTTTTCTTCTTTTCTTTCATTCTTATACCTTTATATTCTTTTTCCTTTTCTTACCATGATAGCAGAACTAAATGCCGATGAGACAACACTGATACCTATGACCCCTTAATATTTTTTTGGAAGGCAAAGAAGGAAAAAAGAAATTCTTCGTGTCTGCAAAACACTAGATTTTTTTGTTTTCAGCACTTTGGAAACTATTCTTTAAGTAACCAGTCTGCTAAGGTAATACAGTACTATGAATTTTTTTAAGCCCTAAAGTTTAATGAAGTTTTAAAAAAAGAAACTAGTTTATAAAGACTTAAAAATGCCAGTTTTTCTCTAGAGAAAACTGTTAATTTTTTTTTAAACCCGTACCTTCCATCTTGGAGTCAATAGTGTGTATTGGCTCCAAGGCAGAAGAGTGGTAAGGGCTAGGCAATGGGGGTTAAGTGACTTGCCCAGGGTCACACAGCTAGGAAGTATCTGAGGCCAGGTTTGAACCTAGGACCTCCTGTGTCTAAGCCTGGCTTTCAATCCACTGAGCTATACAGCTTCCCCCAAAACTGTTATTTTTTAAATGTTTTGAATTGCCCAAAATTTACTTCATTTTATTTCTATTGTCATTTATTTATTTTGAAATCTTTTAGGGCTGGTCAGCTGGAATTAGCCACTTTTCTCTCCTAGCTTTGCTTCTGAAAAAAAGGTTGTGATGAGTTGCTAGCAATGTGTCTTCTTGGGAATTTGCATGTCTTTGAATGCTGTTATCTGATTAAAGGGGCTGTATGTGTCTTTAATTCTCATCTGCAGTTCCACCTTTGACTTTATCTGTTAAAGTGCAGAGGAGCTGAGAGTCAGCAAAGTCCCAGATTCCACCTAGGTAACCTGAGGCTGACATATTCTGATTTGTTAACCCTTTCCCTGATAATCAGAGCTTAATAACTTTCAGGTCTCTAGTTAAGCATAAAAATAGGGTCTCTGGGTATTTTTGGTCATTTAATTGCTGACCAGGCAGATTGTGGTTAATACCTTTCTTCTTTCTTTTAAGAGACCAGGGTAGCAGTAATTTGTCATCAATATCTGCAATTAGCCTCATTCAGCCTTTTCACCAGTATTACTATAGCCTTGACCATTTTGTTAGGGTTTTTTTTTGTGTGTGTGACTATTAAGAGAGAATAGGTGCTTATTAGGGCTTTTGGGAGAATATTGGGCAATGACACTTTTTAGGGGATGATGACTAGATATGAGCATGTTTTTGCTTTATTGGCTAAGTGAGCATTCTTTTTTGAGTAGTTCATTGATTCTTAGTTATCAGTTTCTACAAAGGGAGTTTAAGCTTCAATGTTTAATTAAGTTAGAAAAAAGGAAGCATTTGTGAAATCATTTTTTAAAATGTTCTTATAATGTCAAATAAAAGGATAAATTAACAAAGTCAAATGACATGAAACCATGTATTACCTATGAATGGTAATTAATATTATTGCCATGAATGCATTTTCCCCTGATGAGATCTATTTCTACTAATCCCACTTTTCAATTTCTAATATTGATTAAAATAGTAAGAAATCATGTCACTCTCCAGAATTCAGTACCTTTTAGTACCCTATAAAATACTTCCAGCCTACATATATTTACATGTGAATTATATAAGCCCAATTTTATACCAATACATCTTTCTTGAAGTCAAGAAGACTTATCACATACTGTAACCATCCAGTTTTCCCAGGTTTGAATCTGTATATATTACATAGAGGACTGTAAACAGCATCTTCCTGTGCTGGAATCTAAGCAAGAGGAGTTCAGGGCTAAAGTGTTCAGGATGCACCTGAACTAGCTGGAGCCTGCCAGCCCCTGCAAGCCCACTGAGAGCATCTGTCTCGCCACCACCTTGCTCATGCTGTCTCCTCCGCAGGCTCTCCAATTCTTCTGACTATGAGCATAAATCATCCACCTGTCAGGAGCTCTTGCTGCCTGGATTATGCAATGTGCCTGCCTTCATTTGGAGGTGGTAGAAGCAGAAGATTGCTGCAAATGGTTTGCATTAATTTTAATGCCATCCCAGCATTTCTTTAACTTTAATGAGGAAATCAGGGTGGTGACAATGACTTTTGGAGACAATGAAAGTCTTCAAGATTCTGAAATTTGCTCTGTATGTTTTTTTATGTGGCCTAACTTGAAGGTTTCAGGATTTTCTTGTGAATCCTTGTTAAATAAGTGGTTATGTATGAAAAAGCAAAGTAAAGAATGATTTTTAAAAAAAATACATAACCAGCTATGTACAGCTTTGTTTAATGACCATATAATAGTTTCCACTACCAAATAACTTTTTTAAAAAATCAGTCAAATTAAATATTTATTTTCAACTAAATAAATTCCAAAGAATTTTGTGTTTTGAGTTTTTTTTTAAACCTGCAGCCTTTGAAATTTAATCTGGTTACTTTTATCTTCCAATTGTTGACTAATGGAGATGAGTCATATTTTTCAAAATAACAATGAACCTATGTCTTGTACCACCCAACCCTTTATACACTCGAGGTGTCAAACACCAAGCATGACTGCACATGGTCCCCTATATCCATGAGTGCAAACCATACAAATTAATATGTGATTGGGAAATGTTTTTAAAAATAATTAAAAATACAGTAAAACATAGATAATATTAATATGTAGTTTTCCAAATTATTATGTGACTTGTAGAGATCTTTATGTAGTTTAGTGTCCCCCCTTTTATTTGACTGAGACGCATTGGTGTTGTCAGTAGAGCTATAAGGACTATTCTCTTGCCTATTTAGAATAACCTCTGCCACAGTGGTAGGCTAGCACCCTTCCTGACTCTCCCAAATATAATTTTATTAATCTTCATATTTAATCATGTCATCTCTAAGGATATCAAGTTTATTATCTTCATTTGATAAATCAATTATTTAATAACATTCTTTTGGTTCATACTCTATTATGACAAATTCCTCCACCCCCGCCCCTCAAAATGAGAAGAAAATTTCAATCCAGAACAATGTTCTATATATCAAGGCCTTTCCAATTAAGTAGGTATATAAGAAAGTTTCACTTTTGAAAACCATTTGTGAAACATGTGGATTTCACAAATTCAAAAAAGAACAAAATCATGTAGGATCACACATTCTGGCTTAAATTATCATGGGTAGAGGAATAGAAAAGAAATATCTTTTTTAGTAACAGGAATTCCTAGCCTCCTACTTCTAATTAAAATTCAGATAGGAACCATTGATTTATTTTCCATTTTATAATTTTTTTATTGTAGATAATAAAATACTAGTTATCAGTAACATAAGTTATTAGATTATATAAAATGTTTCCCAAAATGTGATTCCCACCCAGTAGACCCCCGAAAAATATGAAGTAGACACTGGATTTGACACTTATAACCTCTCTATTTCCCATCTCCATATGAATTTTTATTAGACTCTTAAGACTTAGCTCCTTGAGTTTTCAAAGTGTTTTTATTTTTTTAATCCAATGGTATTGCTGGTGAAACAGCATTGAAAGTCTTTTCTAAATTAAAGGGAGGGGGTGATCCAGTCTGACAAAATGAATAATATACTATTGATTTAGGATATAATTTCCTTTTTCTTTTCTTTTTAATTCAATACCTTTTTTCACCTGTCATATCAGTCTTTTTCTTGTAGTTCTCTTGTAGTGATCTCTTGTAGTGATCTCTTGTAGTGATCATTCCCTTGTAATAAAGAAAACACTTAGAAAACTCAGCCCAGATGGTGAGGATATTGGTGCATAGAATTCCATCAATATTTTCAGGATAATAGTCACATGAGGCATCATACAGCCTTGGAGTCTAGAAGAAGTATTATTTAAGTATTATCTCTGATGTATCCTAGTTATGTAGTAATGGGCAAGTTACTTAAACTCTCAAAAGTTCAAAAAAGTTCTCAGCTCAGCCCTTTAAGACTATAATTTACACATAATTTCATAGAGTTTATATAACAGAAATTCTTTATATCTGTGAATTTTATGTGGGATAAATCAAAATAGAACAAAGAAAACCAAACAATCTAAAACTGGTAGTGGTTTCCTAAACTACTCCAATTCTTTCTCTGTTGCTTAAAAAAGAAAGAAAAGAAAAGTTTGAGGCCAAGAATTTAATTATTGAAGTTGTTATATAGGCTTTTTGGATAAATATAAGCCAAAAGGTCCTCCTTTTTTTTATGCCATCTCTTTTCCCCTGTACACATACATGCCACAGAATTTTTCAATTTTACTTAAATATGTCTTTAAAAAAAAAAACAAAAAAACTTGGACTGAGATTTCATGCTTAGAATGACACAAAAGTTAGTAAAACATCTTTCTTAACTTCATAATAAATCAATTTCTCCATTTTTGCCTGTGCCATCAGATTTTAGTTACCCAGAAGACATACCTTGACATAATCCCAATTTGATGACTCCAGAATTCCAAATCTTATGTAATGACCTCTATCCATGACATATTCTCTATTCATTAAGGTTTTATATGATAACATTTATGGATACTTCACATTTTCACCCAGATAACAAATAAATAAATAAACATACAAACAAATAAATAAGTTTCATTTAGACTTTTTCTGTGGTCCCTTGGCTACTTTCTGCATTTGGGCAAGGAGCTGCCTCTAGTGAATTAGGATTGCAGAATCTGAGTTCTACCCTTCCATGTTTATTAAGCTATTGGTGACAAGCAAATCTGCACTCTTGTCTTTCTAGTTTTAATTTGAGAGAAAATTCAAAAGCCCCCCCCCCCCCCCCTTTTTTGTATATTTAAGGCTGAAATGAACTCAACCCTCCTGGAACATGAAATGTGTTGCATCATTATTAATTTTTTTTTTTTTTTGCTTCACTGACAAATTTAAATTTATGTGACTTAAGAAAAAGAAAACAGGAACATTTGAAGAGATAAATGCAACACAACACTGACAAAATCAGATGAAAATCTCCCTCTTTTATCTATGGAGAAATTAGGTTTATCATCAGAAAAGCATTCTCTTTTCATTTTTCTGAAAGGTGCTTTTTGACAGACCCTTTGCAGTGGACGTCATGCTCACAAAACGTGCTGTCACAGGGCTATTTGAATATGGTGACAGGCTCATTATCATGTTGAAGACTACTGACAACACTGTGGAGGAGAAATGGACAGGGCTGCCAATCAGCTGTTGAAAAGACTGTGGTTGGAATAGGGTTTTTTGTTCAGAGAACAGTAGTACAAATTGACTGCATTAATTCTTTTTATTATAGCAGAGCACACTGTAGTTAAGGACTCGTGAGGGTTTCCATTATCAACCTCTGTTTTCAGCAGGTTTATTAGCTGGCCATAAAAATTGTTCCCAGCTGAAATTTGGCAGGGGTAAAAGTCTTCTTTTTCTAAGACTTAATGTGTGTATGTGTGTGTGTGCATGTGTGTTAGCTTTAGTAATACAAGGGTGAAAAAAAATGACAAAATAAGGTTTGTTAGGTAAGTATGTAGTTTTAGGGGCTTAATTCAATCAATAATAATTCTATGTAAACAGAAGAAAGAATGTAAAGCTCCTAATGCTTAGTATTACATTAGTGCCTTGCATCCTCTCTATCCAAAAACATGTAAGAATGAATTATATGCAGAAAATGAGAGAATTTGGTATTTCAAGAGATCAGAATTTTGAAAACTGATCATGAACCACAGTCAGTACTTTTTAAAAAAAGAAAGGAAAAAAAAAAGCAATATTTTCAATATTAATTTGTGTCATCCAAGAACGTTTTTATAATGGGTCTGAAAAGGAGGGTGAAATATATATCTATTTAGTTAAGATGTTGTCCCAGTGTGATCCATGATAGCAAAAGGATTTTGGTTGTGATAGTTGTGGGCAAGAAAGTGAACTCAGCGGGATGCCAATATTAGGAAGTATTTGGAATCTACCATCAGTCTTTTAACTTTGCTGATTCTGCTGATTTCTTAGTAACTCACATGATTCAGTTCTTCACCTACGTCTCAGTGCCCTGGGAAACTTCAAAACAAGATCCTTAATACTTTTTTTGCAAATGAAACTAAACACCATATTTTGATCCAAACTTTTTATTTCCCCCAAACACAACCCCCCCCATATATTTTGCATGATTTTTAATAAGCCAGTTGTAGTGGAATTATTTGACATGTAATCTGCAAAAAAGAAAATATTTTAACAATCTTACTATAAAATTTCAAAAAAGAAAAACCAAAAGGAAAGAAAAGCAGGCCTAAAATGTTTATGTGGATAATGGTTTTGATTTTTAGCCTTCGGTTATAGATACTGTTTGAATTTGATTTTCCTTTTTTATTATCAATTTAATACATCAATAAATATTCAGTATAAAAATAATAGAAAAAAGAGGATTAGCTTTGAATATGAATTATTGTTTATATTTCATTTTTTAAAGCACATAATACTTATATTCCTCATCTTCTATCTCCATGTTAAATTCATTATGTTTTCTCATTTATATTTTTTAAAAGGTGTTTTTGTTGATATTTTTATTTGTAAGACATTAGATTTATCTTATATGTCTCTCTCCTCAATCCCAGAGAGCTAGCCCTTATAACAAGTATTTAAAAAAAAAGATAAAAAAGAAGTTGAAAATATGGAACTTCACTTTCCCCCAAGCAAAATCTTTCAGTACATTGAAAAATATTATGCAATATCCACACCATAGACACTTTCTCTTCTTTCACGCCTATAATTATTCTTTGTATTTAAAAAAAAAATGACATTTCTTTTTAGCAAACTTAAGCATCCTGACTTGCATTTTCTTCTCATATCCCAGCAGCTGAAGAGCTCTTTACTGCCACTACCCACATTATTCTCTATGGAAGTAACAGCCCATGTGGCGAGTCACATATTAACTTCATTCATTTCTCCTCATTAATTTAGGTTTGTTCATTCAATAGTATCTTATGCTCTAAATGCACTTAGGAAACAGTGGATTTTAAATCATGTGGATTTTTAATGTTATGATGGTTCCGACTACCTTTAAAGGGCTACCAAAGAAATGTTTTTGACACTTGTAAGTCATGTCTTATTCCCCAGATCAACATCACTCATATTTGCTGCCACAAGAAGGACCCAGTGCAGCTAGAATTTTCATTTGCTTTTCACATTAAGATATATTTTCAAGGCTTTTATTATTGTTGGGTTATACCCCCAACTTGTCTCATTTCTACCTCAATGATTTTTTTTAACTTAAAAAAAAAAAGATAAGAAATACCAACATTCAATTTAAGTAAAGTCTACTACTTTAGTTTTTTTTTTTTCTGAATAATTTATTATGCTCTAGAAAAGATAAATGAGTTATTTGTTACTATTTAATTTTTTGGATGATGTCTGTACAATTTTTTCAGTATGGTTTTTTGACAGATTAGTATTAAAATAGTACAACTTTAAAAATAACATGAAAAGTACATCATCTTTTCTTGATACTTAACTTGGGATTAGTCTTTTGAAAACATAAATGAATAGGCACGTAATAGTCTCTTTTTTTCTCTAAGTGCCTATGAAAATGCAGCCACAGATTTCAAACTTTTCAGTTAAAGTTCCTTATCCTTCAATTAAAGTAATCATTGAGAATTAATTGTACTTCTAAAGCAATTTATGAGAACAGTTGTCTAAAATCAGTGGCAGAATACAATTTTTATGAGAACAGTTTATGAGAACAGTTGTCTAAAATCAGTGGCAGAATACAATTTTTAATATTTGTTTTCTGGCATCTTGCAATCCATGCTCTCTCTATCTCCTTCCCCCATCTTGCCCCTCTCCAAAAAAGCAGGTAATATGAATAAGTTGTAGGTATGTTATCATTCAACACATATTTCCATGTTTGTCATGTTGTGAAACAAGACACATTGAAAAAAATTCATGGAAGAAATAAAGGGAAAAACGGTATGTTTCAGTCTAAATTTGGACTCCATCTAAGAAGTCTATGGAAGTGGATATTCTTTTTCATTCTATTGGACTTGTCCTGGATCCCTGCTTAGTTGATAATAGTTCATTCAGCTGACATCACACATTATTGTTGTTACTGTGTACAAAGTTCTCCAGGTTCTGCTCATTTTACTTTGCATCACTTCATATGAGTCTTTCCAGGTATTTTTGTGATCATCTTGTTTGTCATTTCTTATGGTGCAATAGCATTCCATTACAATCACATACCACAATTTGTTCAGCCATTCTCATTTGATGTTATCGTTGTTACCAATTATTGTACCTTGGGGTATCTGGGTGGTTCAGGGAATAGAAAGTCAGCCCTAGAGAAGGGAGTTCCTGGGTTCAAATGTGACCTCAGAGATTTCCTAGCTATGTAACTCTAGGCAAGTCACTAAGACGGGAGGTAAGGGGTTTTGTTTTGTTTTTTAAACAAAATAAAACTATTACTGTACCTCAGTGCTACTGGTGTGGAAACACTGTACATAACCAATTTTTAGAATGAAAAAGATGTTGGAAAAAAAATTGTGTGGCCATTCTTTTCATTGCTTGGCCTATGAGCGAGTACAGATTAATACCAACATGAAACAGTGGAAAGTCAGCTTTTCACCTTCTAGGTGGCATTTAATGAATTCTGTGATCTTGGACAAGTCATTTTAACTTCTTTAGATCTCAGTTTCCTCAACTATAAAATGGAGGGGGACATTGAACATGATGGGCTCTAAAGTCCCTTCAGGCTCAAAATCTATGTTCCTATGACATTCACCGTGTCTACTACTTTAGTTTTTTAAATTGAATCTGCCATCTCTTTAGTTCAGACTCACTACAAAAATGAAATTTTCTCATGAAATTCACCACAATCTTCTTTGGTATGTGAATGGTTAGAGTGAGATCTGTCTCTAACTTAAATGCAGGACATGTCAGAGGGGAAAAAATAGCCAAAGTCCAAAAATAACTCCTCTCTTGTGAAGTACCTGCGCAGTTCCATAAGAAAGTAAAATCAAATTTTATGTAATAAATTACCTAATTTGTTTCCTTGTGCAATTTCCATGTCAGTGGTTACAAACTTTGCCACAGATTATACTTGAAAGATCTCTAATTTCTTCAGTCTCGATAGATATACTTTAAACAAAGGTAGATCAGAATATTTTTAATTTAGAATTGTTGTGACCAAAAAATTCTTTGTCCTACGAATAACCTAGTGATGAACTACCCCAAATGTGGGAACCACAGATATAGACTTAGTAACTGGCAACATATTTGAAACCTTTTCATCTTGGTACTATTTACAAAAATTTGTGTTTTGTCTTTTAGCTTTCAAGAACCTGGAATTACCTCTCCTACACCATATCAAAGCATTAGAGTAGGAATTTAGTCAGGGTGGAATAAACATAACCTACTTTTAAACCCCCTCACATTTCTTTCTCTTTTTGCAGTATTTGAAACCTATATTTTACAATGAACAAGAAAAAAAAGGCCTAATAATTAGGTTTTTATGGCAGGAGGGTATCTCAATATTATCAAAATGGTAATTTATTTTTTACTGATTTGACCTAGTAAAGTCTGTCATCATCAGGGGAAGAGCTGGAATTACCACCTGTCAATTAGTTACTTCCCCTTATTTGGTTTAATATGAAAACTATAATTAATTAAATAATACCATTTTTCTGTTCATTTGCAATAAGTATACTGCCAGATTATTCTAGTCCATTTCAAATGCTGAGGTATATAACTTAATTTGGTTTTATGATAAAGCCAAAACAACCCCAAAGGCCCACCCTTGTGGTTTTCTTCTATTTTAAGTCTGCCCCTGTGTAGCAGAGTTGAATATTAATTTATTTACGTGGCATGCACTGAAAAATCAATATTCCACTAGATGGAGCAGAGTAGAAGTAGAACAACTAAGTGGGAACTAGATATATTGACATACAGAGCTGGCATTTAAGATGGTAAGAAGAAAATATAATCTAAGACAAAAAACAAGGCACAAGTATAAAAGCAGAAGTGGTAAGATATCTAAATCAAATCTTAAGAAAAAAAGATTATATCATTTGGGTGTATCCTGATTTTTTCATTTTTTAAAATTCCATAATGAGATAGGCGACCAAATTTCCACATCAATTTCAGTTGTATAAATAAACTCAAATACTTATCAGCTTATTGAGAGTGTAAAACAGGTAATGATGCTTCCAGATTTGGTCAATTGCCTTGCTCTAAAAGGAATCCTAGCATTTCAAATTTATTTTTGCCTGGAATAATCAAACTTGCTCATTTCTTCCTTTAAAGTTTTTTTGGCATTTTGTTTTTGCTTTTTGCAAAAGCAAGTTTGTAAAATAAATATCTCCAACCTCCTTCCCATTAGAAATATGAAAACTATACCTTTGTAACAAATATGCATAATCAAAGAGACTAAATTTTTTTAAAAAATGTTATTTAAAAATAACATTTGTCATGTTAATAAACACATTTTACTGTCTTCACTTTGAGTCTATCATCTCCATCAGGAGGTAGATAGCATGCTTCATCACTAGCCTTCTGAATTGTGGTCATGAACTGGTCAGAATTCTCAAGCCTTTCAAAAGTGGTTGTCTTTATAATGTTGTTGCTATATAAATTATTCTACTCCTGTTCAGTCTGTTAGTTTATACAGTTTTCTTCGGGTTTTTGTGGAATTATCCTTTTTGTCATTTCTCATGACACAATAGTATTCCACTGTATTTGTACTCCATAATTTGTTTAGCCATTACTCAATTGATGGGTACAACTAAGGCTTCCAAGTCATTGTTTATAGGAAAATAATTGTTGCAAGTAGTTTTAACTATTTTGAACATATATTTAAAATGTATGTGTATAAAATTTATATTAAGTTATGTGTACAAATTATAAACTTGTGTATGTGTCTATCTTATCTCTGTCTGTCTGTCTGTCTATCTGTCTATCTATCTAGAGAATGAATTTAAATTTCAGCCATTCAGTGATTGCAAAACTGAGGAAATGAGAACTCCTAGACCTTCTTATCCCAGTGAATTAAATACTTTAAAATAATCTAATATGTCTTTCATTAGGATTATTAATGCTATAGATCATCTTTTTAGTTATTGCTTGGAGTAAATAATTTATTGCTTAAAGAAGGGGACTTCCTTTAAAACAAGACTACATAGCGAATAGGATATTTTATGACTACTAAGTATGATATGTTAAAAAGGCAAACTAGTGCTTTTTATTTGTGAAATTGTCAGTAGGTAATTAATGACTTGACAGCCAAGCTACCATTTGCTATCTCCATTAAATTTCACCTTCATTTTTTGTGTATGTGGCGATTTGGAAATGCCAACCTAATCTGGTTCATGTATTTCCTTGGTTCTACTCTTAAATTTCATGTTAAAATACAGAAAAAGGAATTTCTTAGCCTCCATACTTGCTTTTCACATTCATATTTTCCTGTTTTTTGAAAAGGTGATTTTACAAAATAATCATGGTAACATAAGTTTCTACAAAAAGACTTTGAGAAAATAGTCATATTATATAAATAAGGAATTCTTCAGAAATTACATTTCATAAAGTTAATGTCTGGAGACCATGCATGGAAAGTATCCTATATTTGTCCTTAAAAACATATCCAGGGGGCAACTGGGTAGCTCAGTGGACTGAGAGCCAGGCCTAGAGATGGGAAGTCCTAGGTTCAAACCCGGCCTCAGCCACTTCCCAGCTGTGTGACCCTGGGCAAGTCACTTGACCCCCATTGCCTACCCTTACCACTCTTCCACCTATAAATCAATACACAGAAGTTAAGGGTTTAAAAAAAATAACCATTTATTGTAGATTGGTATGTATATATTGATTATCCAGAAATAGCTACCGTTCTTAACTGTATATTCATGTAATTTATAATAATCATAAAAATGAATAACTTTTATTTAGTGCTTATAAAATGCAGGGCTCTGTCCCAAGCACTTTATAATTTTTATTGCCCTTGATCCACACAACAATCGTAATGGGTAGATGCTGTTATTATTATGTTGATTTTTTTCTTATGAGGAGGTAAATGAGGTTAAGTGACTTGCCTTAGGGGTTCACAGCTAAGAAGTATCTGAGATGCATTTTGAATTTTTGTGGCCCTCCTGCTTCCAGGGCCAGTATTCTCATCTACTGTACAATTGTTTTTTTTTTTTTTTTTTTTAATTTTTTCATTTTATAGAAAAATTTTCCATGGTTACATGAATCATGTTCTTACTTTACCCTTCACTCCCCCTCCCCCATAGCTGATGCACATTTCCACTGGTTTTAACATGTGTCATTGATCAAGACCTA
>NW_025341365.1:0-34057 GCF_016433145.1 Gracilinanus agilis | reverse complement strand
ATAATATACCATGCTGTTGGGAATGCGGTGACGTCATGCAAGAAGAATGTATGGAAGAGTGTTGGAAGTTTGAAAGATTGATTAAATTTTCTTAGTTGATTGATAGATTAATTAAGTAAAAAAAGTTGAAAAGTTTAAGGGTGAAAGGTGAACATCTGGTGTTTATAGTTGAAACTTAACAGAGATGATTATCAGGCTTATGTAACATTTGTACCAGAATTTATAATTAATGGGCTTGTTTTTTTCCTCAGGGTACAATTAGTTTAGAAGAAAACGGCCAGAAAACACTCTGACGTCAATAACTTGTGCATATAAAAATTTTTTAAAATAGCTTTGCACATCTTTTTCTTTTTTCTTCTAAGCAATGATTTTTCATCATGCGTCATTTTAATTTCTGTTTTTGTAATCCTTTATTTACTTCTTTATATCAGGAATTAAGCGAGATCAAGTTTGATTATGTAGACGCTGAATATTCTGATACTCTTCTGTTTGATCTTTTAAGTAGCGGTGCAGAAGTAGTGGGTAATAACTTTTCTGATTCTAGGGACTCGGTAAGCGGAAAATTTCCCGAATCTGTAATTGTTTTGGAAGTACCAGATTGCTCAGTGTTTGTGTTGTTAGATTTTGCTGATTGTTTAGATCCGGGCTTCACTTTACTTTCAGTTTGATGGCTCTGATCAGGGATTCCGAGCATTTACGGCGAATCCTGGAAGGTTGCCGGAAAGCTCACGGGTGGTGGTATCGTTTGTTGTGGTCCGATCGTTTTACTGCTCTAGTCGCACAAGTTAAAAGCGAGTATGAGTCAGATCTAAAGACTGTGGTTACCGATTACGCCGCGGTTCTTAAGAATTTGGGGAATTTTAATGTCAGCAGTTTTCAGGCGCTGTGTAATGATTTTGACTTTTCTACCGCCGGCCGCACTGTTTCTGCTCTTGCTTATGTGTCTTGTCTTATCGACGAGGTCGAGAGGGACCACGAGGACATTAATATCGATTGTTTATTAGATCTCATCTGCCTGCCGCTATGGCGAGCAGTAGTGAGAGCGAGACAAACAGTAGCAACAGCAGCAGCAGTGACGACGACGAGTACAGCTCGGTTCGAATCCCCGAGGAGCAAGTGTACTATGAAGAGTTAATGCGAAATGCTAGCCGCCATCACGGTTGGTACCGCGATACTGGCTGTAACATTGATCAGTTAAAAACCTATCAAATGTCCCCGCTTGACAATTTTGAAGAGATGATAAATAAACATGCAAAGATTAGCTTAGACCCTGAGCAGGTGTACAAACTGACCTCTCCTGTATTCATTCGCACCCATTGCTTTGTCATAGGTAACGGCGCTGTGATTGATGTCGGCATCGCTAGTCGCTGTTTCATGCGAGGAGCGATTAATGTAGCTGATAACGACGTGCCCTTGCCTGTGATCAACAATCTTAAAGCTGTCACTTTTATTGATGTGACTTTTATAGATGGGGAAAACAAAGATAAAAATCCTCGAGAGAGGTTAGTTGGAGGGTTGTCCTCGAGCATGGTTGCTTGTTCACGGTACACCGAGTTTAACTGTTGCAGGTTTAAAAATTACTCGGGCGTAGCTATCAGTTGTAACTCCTGCTTTGTAGTTATAAAAAAATGTGTTTTTAATTGCATCTATGAGGCGGTTTATTTTAGCTCTCACTGTACTGTGGAAATCAGTGGTTCTATTTTTGAGGGCTGCGATGTGGGTCTCCATGGTTCTGGTCATTTGGTGGCTACTGGTAATTTTTCTAATCGGACTGTGTGTTTTGCTGCTATATATGGTAATGCAGTTCTTCGAAGGAATGTGATCACTGACTCTATGGTAGGGGACTCTGAGCCTCCTTTGATGGCTTGTGCGGCTTTAAAGATCATCTCTCTCACTGCTCTGCATATAGTAGATGTTCCTAAGCAACCGTTTCCAACCCTAGAGGGAAATACCTTCATCAGGTGCAATCTATACTTTGGGGAACGCACAGGTGGGGTTGATGTTACACTCTGTTCTTTTCATGAGTGCGAGGTGTTTCTCTGCCAGGAGGCGGATCATCTGTTTGGCAACAGTTTTGAAAAGGGTTCAGAAGTTCGAGTGTGGAAAGTTTTAGGAAAGACTGGAAAACGCCACGAAGATTTGGCACCGTGCCTTTGTGGGCGTCACCATTTCTGGTACGCGCAGCAGCTGCGGAACATTTCAGACTATTGTGTTGTCAATCATCGAGTCGTGTCCCACCGGGCACGGTCTAGGGAGGACGATTATTAAATGGAATTTTCCAGAAGTTGTAAACAGCGGGGCGTGTTCCCAAGAAAAGACTGTATAAATTTGCCTTGTGATTTCCACGGTCTTCAGATTCTGGGACAATGGGTCTAATGCTTCATCTGGTCTCCTGGGATACAGGATAGACTGTAGACCCTAATTTTTGTCCCAGTTTCTCACTCTCTTCCTGCTCCTTTCTGCTTTAGGATTTTTCCTCCTTTTCACTCTTTGTAACGAAAGGCAAGGATGGATTTTTTTAAATTTTGTACCATCTTAAGTTTTTTGAACCTGTCACGGGCGGTGGAGGTCGCGATCTTTCCGCTGGGCGAGGTCATTCCTGCTCGGATACATGAAGCCATATGCGTGGAGAATGGAGGTGGCGAATTGAATCCCCCCTTCAAAAAACGTTTGGATGGCTCAGTGTGGACAGGTGAACAGCTTTTTGGTCTCGATACAAAATCTGAATATTGTATATGCTCTGTTAGTGTGTCAGCGTTTTTGTGTTTCGATTATCCGTGGCGAACGCTGACTTACTTTATTGAGGGGCCGTCAGATTTTGTATTTTACAGCGAGCAACGACGGGTAGAGGTGTCTTTTTTTTTAACAACTTCACAAAGAACAGAACTCCTAAAATTTTTAAATTTATCTATAGAGACCCATTCCCAGGCGTTTTATACTGAATCTCCTTATAGCTATGAAGTTCTTTCACTGGCGGAGATTAAATCTTATTATGAAAAAATGGGCTGCGCTTCGTCCGATGGCTCGCTGTTTTTCCCTATTGGAACTGTTTTGTTGTTTGAGGATGAGAGATTCAGTGCTCCTGTGGAATGCAGTAATTCTGCTTTTCAGACGCCCTTGAATTTAGTGAAGGTTCTGAACGATAGTTCTATGTTATCAGATCATTGCATCTTAGATCACAAGGGCGTGAAGTATCTGATCCCTCCGGGAACTGTCTACTTCGAAGGTTACTTTGTGTACCTTTGTCGGGGTTACTCTGAACGCCCTGTTTATTACTCCATGTCTGCAGATATTCTTAGGGCTGTCTGTGATTACTTCAAAGCTTCATGCTTGATAGAAACTACCGAGGGTGTAATAACTGTGGATTTTTATAGTTATTATAACTTAGGGAAAGAGTGTTTTTTTTCGCATGGCCCTTACCATGTTATGGTTCAGATGCCTGCGAATTCTTTTTGGACTAATTTCACCACAGGCGGGGTGTGTTTTTGTGCCTATGGCACAGCTTACTGCACTAAAGCCGCTGCGGAAGATGGGGTGCCATTCGCTCACGTTGCTAGGGTACTGACCCACGAAGCAAATACAGCCCATTTGGGACCTCTAAGTAATAAAGATGGACCTTATCAACCTATTCTCCCTCTTAATACGAGCGAACTGTGCACTCTTAGCCGACCGCGGTATTTTTTTTCGCCTCAGGGCTTGGAACTGTGTTACTGTGTTAATGCTACTGGATTTGTGGAATGCCTTCCAACTGGTTGTGTGGACGGAACTAGTATGCTAATGTTAAAGGCTGACAGCCAGTGCAACGGTCAACAGTGTTCTGTGACTGTAAAGAGACAGCATAGAAGGAACAATGTAGTGGATCACTGTGATTCCCGAATGATATTTCGGGGTGCTCCATTCATTTGTATTACAATGGATAATAGGACTTTTTGTGACCGCAAGTCGTCAGTAGTAATGGCTTCATTGACTGGATCTCTAAAATATTATTATCTGTCTCTTGTTAGCAGACCGGGAAGCACAGAACGTCTCATCGAAAGCCTGGGCGGGGACAGCGCCTTCGACCGACAACGAGACAGTCTTCTGCACTGGTTAACAAGAGACACCGTCGATCACCAAACCACTAGCGATTTGCAAAGAGGGTGCCATGGCTTGTGGGCGGCCGTGGTGTTCACGATCGTAGTAGTGGTTTGGCTGTGGGCGTGGCTGCAAAGTCATGTCGAGTGGGTGGGGCTGCGAGGTGGAGTTAACATCCGTGCCCCGCCGGCCATGGCGCAGAACCCCCAACGATATCGTCGAATCCGAGCAGGCCAACACTGATCCGATTCTGTGAGAAGATGGATTGGATTCCGCCCGTTGACACGCAAATTGGAGCGTTAAATTCTTCTTTTCTGCCGTGTCGTCTTCCGAATTGGAGCGGGCTCCCACAGAATGTCTATGGGAGCGATATCGACGGTAAAGTGATTCTACCTCAGAATATGATTGGTAATTTTGTCAAGCCGACCAGTGTCCAGCGGCTTCATGATTTAGAGGTGAATCAGAGTACGTTGATGAAGAGGATCGACTACACGGATTCTTCGCTTTATAATGCTATTTCGAAGATGAACTTGGGCTTGCAGAAAATGATTCAAGTAGAGGCGAAGGTCACTGCTTTGGAACAGAAAGTTCAGGGTTTGCAAACGGCGCGTTCCGCTTCCGCTTGAAACTTTGAAAACGAATGGGAAAGAGTTCGCGCCTTTTTGTCAGCGCGGGCGCGGCATTCTGTGCGCTTGAGCTCAATGGAAGAGTGTTCATCTTTGACGCTGCTGTGTATCATTTACCTTTGTTTTAGTTTATTCTTACGCAGATTCAAATCAAGTTGTTAAAGGTTAGACACCTCTTTTTTGATCTTTCTTTTTTAATGCGTTACAATAGCACAAAGGTTATAGGAACACTATGTCTTAACTCTAGTGTACGGAAGTTAGTTATTTAGTGATAAGTAGTTTTTTAGTTACATAAAATACATTAATACTAGGTATCATATTCATATCATTATACTTAAACTCATAATATAAACTCATAATATTCTTATACTCTATTATTATTATATTCTTAAATTCATAAGGTAACATATAAGTCTAACAAAAATCCAAAGTACTCTTTTTAATTCAAATACAAGTTTTCCATTTGTTTAATTACATAAAGTCTTTACAATAGATGTAAACAAAATTTTAGAGGTAGATTGATATTAGATAATGCATATTGAGATAAGTTTTAATCGGGGTTTAAGCTAAAAGCATCTGTGTTTGCGCAAATGTTTTAGAAGTGTCTTTAGTTGTGTAGTTAATGACTTTTCAATTACTTCTGCATAAAAATTTAGAGAATTGTTTGACAAGTTTGGCTCAATTTGTTTTTAAGCAGCAATATCAGCATTCAACCTTTATTCACTATACTACAGTTACCATCGTATAATACAATTCTATACTATTCTCGATTTAATAAAGTAGTAAGATTTAAGGTAGATTTTGAGGGGAGTTATAAAGATGCTACTTTTTGTACATAGCTTAATGTTTCATTGTGCTTAACTTTTTGAATCATTCTCAGCGGAAAGAAACTTTATCATCTTCCAAGTCTTTTATTTCTCAACTGCAATTCAAAAAAGGAAAAAAACTTCTTAATTGGCTTCACTGAAAAAAGACTGTTTAAGGAAAAACTGTTATCTTTGGTATATGTGACTGAAAATTCCTTCGTACTGGATCTTGTTACTTTTTTTTACAACCTGAAGACTTTCTTTTATTACAAGCCGTATATAATTTTCATTGTGCGACAATCGAAGAGGGAAATTTTTTAAGATCGCTGATGAGAAAAACACATTGTGACTTCCAATGGACATGCAAAATTATCAACAGTTGATCCCTATTGCCACCGTTGCCTCAGCAACAGACCTTTGTTTTTGTTTTGCTATTCCATCTTAGGTCCGAAAAAATTCCCGTGTTTTTTAAGGCCTTCCCATGCAAGGATTTTTCTAAATGCATTTTTCACGAACCTTTTTATTGTTAACATACTAATATCATTCTGTGGAGGTAATGTACTTTATGTATATAATTTTTTCTTTCTATTCTAGGTTTAAGGTTAAGCTAATATTACCCAAATTTCTTAAGCTAGGAAAATCAACCTCTTAAAAGACAGCATAGTAGTTAAAGTTCAGTTCTACTATTTTTTTTTTGAGTTTTGTCCTGTAGAAGAATCACTTAGGGTCTCTGTAATAGACACAATAGCTTTTATTCACAGATTATTTGAGTAGTATCAGACCTTTTTTTGTTATATATATATGTATTATCTTGGTAAGAATGCTTCACCTAAGTCCTTTTTTTGGCTGATTTTTTAGACTTTAGGATTTTAGACTTCTTCAAGAAAGAATCTTTGAGACTGGACCAAAAGAAAATGAAAAACGGAACATATGACCTAGTTTTAGATGACCGTGTTTCGATGACCGTATCAGTTTTGTAGTTTAAATAAGATTTAAAAAAAAGTGGTCTTTAATATAGAGATTTTTTGTGAATGCCAGCTTTTTGTACTTTTTACACATTTATAGCATTTTTGTTACAAATTTCCAAACCCTTAGTGAAAAGTACTGGAATGCTTTTTTGTCCCGCGACTAAGCCACCTTTTTCTTTTTTAACCTTTTTAATTATCTATTACACTTTTGAGCTTTCTAAACATCTGATTGTTAAGCAGTTTTTTATCAAGAGATAAAAGTCTGAAGTAGCATAAGTCTTAGGTTTTACGGGTTTTAAAACTTTTTTATTTCCACTAACAAAAGAAATACTCACATTTTTTAATAGCTCAAGTAAGTATATTAAGACTAAAATAAGATTAAAATAATCATTTTTCTTGTGCATTTAGTTTTTAGTGTAAGATGTAGTTGCAGTATTTTTAACACTCTAATCAAACTCAAAATCACTTTGATAGCTATAAAGCTTTTTTAGGCTTTTCTGAAGAAGTATATTAGTTTATTTACACATTACACTGGATAAGCATTAGGAACTAAGAAGTTTGTTTTAACCAACCATGCTATATATTATAACCTTTTTGTGACCATTTATTTTTGTTAAACACTCTTATTTAGTAAGTAATGTCTGTAGGTGATAAATATGTATCAATAATAGTCTTTCATGTTCAACAACAAGAAATTCAAGTTTTTTTATGGAAGCATTGAATATATTATATGTACTCTGTAGAATTCGAAGCCAAGTCTCTCATGACAAATTAATCTCTCATGACAAATTATATCTCTCCATGGAAAATTAGTGGGTCTATTAAGTAAGGGTGAATGTTACCCTGTAGGCATCCTTCTTTAGAGAAACCACATTTTCTTTCCTTTTTGCTTTTTTAGTTTTTAAGTTTTGATTTTAGCTTTTACAATTACAACTATGCATATCATGTATAATCAGATGGGCAAAAAAAAAAATGTCATAATCTTTATGGTGTTTGAATAGCAGACTTTAGTTTTTATGGCCATTTCATGTAATTAAGGTAATTGTGTGTGCACTAAAATTTCTTTTGAGTGTCTTTATTTTATTAATAGTTGGAAGTTTTCAGCTCTGTGGATTTATTGTTTATTATAGAACTTTAAATATGCAGTAATCAATTGTACTTGAACTTAAGCTTGCATTTTACTTTCTTTCTTTTTGTAATTGAATGTGAAACATATTTTACATATTCTGAGTTCATCTTGAGTTCATAATCCCAATTGTGAAACAATGTTTATGTATTGTATGTAAAAAAGTATGTCCTTTGTGATCCTGAAACTGTGTCTGTACCCCATCTCATCTCAAGTCCCATTGTTATTGCTGAACTACCCCACACAAGACCAACCCAACTCCTTCTCTAAAGTTCCCCCCATATGCTACACCCCAGAGTCCTTTATATTTACTCATCAAAAAAAGAACAAAATTTTAAAAAATTTCAAAAAATATATAAAATGTGTTTGAAAAATCTAAAAACATTACAAAATGTGAAAATGTTTAAAAAAAGTATAAAATTTTAAAAAACCCCTTTTTGGGACCAAAAAAACAATAAAATAATAAAATGGCTTCGGCCACTCAAAAAAAACACTTGTGTCTTCGTCATTATTATAAACAGGTGGATGGAGAGGGTGGATCGGTGAGAGAAGGAAAAGATTAAACATTAAATTTTTTCTTTTTTATTTTGATAGCATCTATTCCATCTACATCTTTCGGTAAGAACACGGTGAAGCTTTTGCAAGATAGAATATAAAAAACACTGTACATTCAGATACATAGGCATTAATCCTTCTTTTGGGTGTAAATACATCCATTGAAAGGCAGAATTATCGATTACACTGTTATAAATGATCCAATCAAATTGGCAGTGTGAAGCATGGTAATTGAAAATATCTTTTAAGAGAAGAGTTATTGGAAGAGGAAGGCCTTTGGTATAAGTATTGATAAAACGGTTTAATTGTGAGGGTTGCATCCTAGGACTGATAATGTGGAACTTTGCTTGGATTTTTAGATTACTGATGTTCCCCGCTTGATCTTTTCTAGGATTCATATTATGAAGGACAACAAATACATAATAGCCAGTACACTTAGGGAACGTGTCATGTAGTTTGGAAGGAAAGGCATGAAAAAATTTAGCTACACCTTTGTGCCTCCCGAGATCTTCCATGCATTCATCCATTATGATTGCAATTGGGCCCTTACGAGCTGCTGCTGCAAATTTATTCCTAGAGTCTGTAATATCATGATTGTATTCAGACAGGAGTTCTTCGTAACTCATTCTTACTAACTTAGGGAGGAATTCACCAGTTAAAGGCATAGGCCGACCTTCAACAGCTTGAAAATTCCCTTCGCAGATTTGAGCCTTCCAAGCCATGATTTCTTGGGGAGGTATCATGTCAATCTGTGGCGTAATAAAAAATATTGTTTCAGGGGGAGGATCTAATAGATGTGAAGATAATAGATTACGTAACAATTGCGACTTCCCACACCCTGTAGGCCCATAGACGACTGCAATTACTGGCTGAACATTCATGTTTAATGATACACAGTTACCATCGGGGGTTAGAAAAGGGGTTGTCGAATTTAACAGATTTTGAAAAGTTACGTAATCAGACAAAAGTTCAGAAAGGAGTTTTTTCCCACCGCAAGAAAGAAGTGTGTCTAGATCAGGGAAATTTTTTAAGGGTTTCAAACCTTCAAAACAAGACATGCCTTTCAACGCATCTGATAGTCTGACAAGATTCAGCCACAGTTCTGTTATATATTCCAAGGAAGTTCCATCAAGCACTCCTCCGATTCGGTCCTGGGATTCGGTTGACTTTCGCAGTAAGGAATCAAGCGGTTCCTGTCGAGCCGTGCTAAAGTGAGATCCTGCCAAGGCCTCAGCGTTCTTGTCAGAGTCATCTCTGTCACAGTGAAAGGTGGTTGATTTGTTTGGACGCTGACAAGGTTCTTCTTGAGCGTCAAACGACTCGTGTTGAATAGTTGCTTCCCCTCCTGTTCATGAGAATAATAACATTTAGATAGAGCTTCGAAAGACAGCACATCGACATAGTGGCCTTTAGCTCTCAATTTACCTTTGCCCACATGCCCACAGTGATTGCAAGTTATGTCTTTCAAAGCATATAATTTTGGTGCTAAAAAGATTGCAGCTGAACTGTAACTGTCCCTGTGACATTTTTCACACTGTGTTTCGCATTCTGCTAGCCACGTCAGATCTGGCTGATCTGGATCAAAAATTAACTGACCTCCATATTTCTTAAGGCGTTTTTTACCTTTAGTCTCCATTAAATGTCTGCCGGCCTCAGTAACAAACAAACTGTCTGTGTCACCGTATAGTGAAATTAATTGACGATTACCCAGCGGAGTTCCCCTGCAATCTTCATACAGTACTTCCGCCCATTCAGAGATGAAGGCCCTTGTCCAGGCTAGAACAAATGAAGCGATTTGTGAAGGGTACCTATTATTAGTGATCAATTCACTATTTAGCTCAAGAGTTTGTAAACATGTTTCGGCTTCTTCAGCATCCAAGAATGTGATTGGTTTAAAAGTATATGTCACATGATCTAAAGAGTTATAAGTGTCATTCAGACTTGCGCGCCAGTCATTGTCTGTGACATCATCGTCGTCGTCGGACTCCTCCGGGAGATCACGACTGTGCACTTTGTACTTGCAGCTGAACTCAGGTAAGATTTCTGCGCTGAAATTGTCTGGTTCTATGATAGAGGCTGCTTTAACTATGTATTCTCCACTAGAAATTTGGGCTTTTAGTTTATCGTCCACTTGATCTGCAAATATAATTTTTTTGTTTTCCACCCTAGTGGCAAAGGATCCATAAAGAGCATTTGATAATAGCTTTGCTACACTTCTCAAAGTTTGATTTTTTTCCGCATCAGCTTGTTCTTTTGCTGCAATGTTTAATTTGACATAATTCCTAGCTAAACAGTCCCATCTCTCAAAAATTGTAGTTCGATGATCTACAACTATAGTGACCTTCCATCGTCTGTTATGAAGAGTAATTATATCAATTGAAGTGACAATTTCACCTCTCAGAGCTTCATTTGTCCAGCATAGCCTCCCTCCTTTTCTGCTGCAAATAGGCGGTAAAAGGTCTAAATGATCCTCTTCAGGCGGATCAGCATCAATCGTGAATATTCCAGGAAGAAGTTCGGTGTCAAAATAATTGATTTTTTCTTCTTTTTTCAAGGCTGCTTCCCATTTAACAATTGCCACTGCTCTATCGAAAGGGGCTAAGGGCAAACCTGCCGGCAACGGGTGAGTAAGGGCACTGGCATACATGCCACATATGTCATAGACATACACTGGTTCTTCATAAAGTCCTAAAAAGGTTGGGTAACAGCGTCCTCCTCGGATACTGCTTCGAACGTAGTCATATATTTCTTTAGAAGGTGCTAACAGATGCCTTCCTAGGGTTCCTGTTTTAAGCTGATGTTCTCGATAGAACAACTGTCTAAAGATAGCATGTGAATTTGAGGAAATTGTAGGACGTTGAAAAACGTTAAAATTAGCAAAAGGCAAGTTAGCTGCAGTCTTAATGAAATGATCATAAGTTCTTCGTAATGTATGCACTAAATCTGCAGTTACATGAACATCATTAATGCAGTATTGTAAAGTTTCTTTGACTATATCATATTTATTTAGGTTTTTAGCCTGCCATAATTCTCTATTTTCAAAGTATTCTGCTGTGGTATTCCAATATTCAACATTAGGAAAGCCAGTTTTATCACAACGATAAGATCCTAACATATAGAACTCATTTACAGCCTTATAAGGACAGTGTCCTTTTTCTAAATTAAGACTATATGCTGTGGCAGCATTTCTCAAGCTGGTATGAGTTAATGCATATGTGTCTCGCACCATAAAACGAACATACTGATGTTTAAAATCTTTTGCTAAGACCCGTCCTTCTTGCCACCTGCAGTAGTCTAGGAGTTTTGGTTTCCTGTATAAAGGGTTAGGAATTGAAAATGTCAAATCATTGAACAAAATCTTTCCAGTTCTAGGAAGGAAGTTCCTGCTGACATTAAAGCACTGTGCTACATTAGCACAGCTACTAATAGTCTGAGCAGCAAGAACAATTTCATCAAAACCACTTATATTATGCCCAATTAAGTAAACTTCAATGAATTTAATAATGTCTCTCTTTATTAACTTTTTTATATCGTTTTTACTAATGTCTGAGATAGTTTCAAGATTGTGTTTTCGAAGGTAGGCTGCAACTTTTCTTTCATCTACTACACTCTGGAGTAAAAAATCGCACAGTTCTTTCTGTAAAGATTCTCTATATTTTTTAAACTTCTGACCAATGCTCTGTTTTTGTGGATTGAGAAAATAGTATGTATTTGTATTGGCTTGGTTCCAAAATTCTTTTAGAGCTACATCTTTAGCTATATTTACAAGATAGTCATCTCCACTAACATTAAAGACTAAAATAAAAGGAACTAATTGTTTACCATACTTTCCATGCCAGGTGTAAGTTTCAATGTCGTATGTAATAAACAATCTCTGGACATTTTCTGGGGTTCCAATTGGAAAAAAGTGGATGCTTTCCCACCAGTCAGAGGACGTGCTGTTAACATGGTGAAAATAGTAATCTCTTCTTCTGATAGAACACGTGTGTTGTCTTTTATAGATCCTACCACAATCATCACATTTTTGCATGCGTGACATTTTATCTACTAAATATATCTCATTACTTTTCACAAGGAACTTTAATGGAAATTGTAATTTACTATTTATAATATTTATACATGATGTTTTAATACGCCCCTTGTGATAAGTAATGATTTCTCCTTTACTTGGTTTTAATTTCTTTATTAATTTTTCGAGATCTTTATATTTCAAATTTTGAGAGATATTTCCAGGGAATGCAGTTAAGTGAACATGAAACAAGGCTTCCAACGATGTTAACCAATTTAAATTGTAATGTATTCTCCAAGCAACATTTTCATCATCGCAGCCTAAAACAGACGTAATGGCGCGTTTAGTGCAGGAAGAGGTTGTTGGGCCTGCACCATTTGTGTTGCTCTCTGTACAACGTTCCGATTGATGTTCCGAATTTCTACCCTCTGAGAAAGTACTACGGGACCCGTCACTCGAAATCTGAAAGAGAGTTCAAAAGAATCAATGTCTCTATCATCCATAGAGGCTTGCTTTAATATATCTTGTATATCACCACTATTTTCTCGAAATCCAATATCACTAATATATTGATCAATATCTTCACTATTAGCAAAATCTGCTCCTGTTCGCTCTACTGTCTGTGAAAGTTCTCTCACCGCTCTTCGCATAATATTTGAAAAAGACTGGCCACCGAATTCGTGCCATGTTCTGCTATAGATTATTCGTCCTTGATCATCGCGGGCCCTTAAGATCAATTGACCTAAATTTAATTCATTTTGTCGTGTGAAAGCAGCATTTAAACGGAAAGCAGCATGCAGATAAGAAAGAGTAGTCGCTATGTGTTCAGTGACAAAAAAATAAATTATCCAACGGCGAAAAATAGTTTCTGTCAAATTTCCACTTGTAAGAAGAGAGTTTAATACATCATAGAATCGACCCAGAAACCTAAAGAAGACGTGATCTCGTATCGCAACATCTAACTCCTCCTCTAAAAGTCTTAAAGCTTCTCTAACTGTTTCTCTTACTTCATCAGTAAATGATCTTTCTCCTTCTACCATTTCTTCCTCTTCACCACTTTCTGCTTCTTGTTCCTGAGGAATAGCTGCTCTACGTCTTCGTCTGCGAAATGGGAGACTTTCAATAAATCTTTGAACTACTTCTCCTCTTCTCCTCCGCATATCTTCTGTTACTGCGCGGCCGTGCTCTCTAGGTCGAAGTGTAAAAGCTCCACCCCGTAGAGGAGCAAAAGTTATAGAGCTTTTGTCTGGTAATGTGAGTGTTAAAATGGCTATTTTTATTATGTCTTGTAGGTTAGCACTGCCAGCAAGTTCTGCGCGAGTGACATCCTCCCCAAAGGATTCAAAGAACCGTATTAACCACTGATCATCGCAAGGTGGGTCTATAATATTGCATTGCATGTCTGTAGTAAATGACAATAGAAATTTAAAATAAGCACTTTTAAGACGTTTCATGAGAAGTAGAATATCTAGGTCGTTTCTGGTGGCTCTGAAGTTCCTACTCCTGTCGGCTATGCCCCAAGCAGATTCGTTAAGATGCCTTGCATCATTTTGGATTTGTTGTAGGTCTTGATTTTGTACTTGTCGTCGCCTTCCGTACCCCCTAAGGGGCCGAATTAAGGCAAGGTCTGCTAAAACCCGATCAGTTAAAATATTTCTTTGAATTTGCAATACCCCATCTTCAATATTTTGCGCATCTAAAAATCGATGATAGGCTCCGGTGTTGATAGAATAGGAACAGTTTGCCAGATTTGACCAATTAAGACCTTGAAACATTTCACTGAGAACTTCATGAAAACGAAGTTGAGAAAATGTTCTGTTGTCAAATATATAATCATTACATGTTCGTAATAGATAGCTGTAGCCAATTAAGAGATGAGGTGGAGGATTCATGTAAAAGGGCCAGCCAGATAGGTTCGCATTGTCAGGACCAGGCGAAAGGTCTAATAGTTGAGTGCGGTGATATTGATAGATGTATGAAGACATCCATTTGACACCTGCAGCTGTAGTACTAGCCCTCGCCCATTCTTGAACTCGATTCCAAAAATTTCTGAGAGGTCTAAAATATTCAATCGTTCTTCTGCTTTGGTTTGTGAGTCTCACGTAATCAACATAATTCTACGTAGAAAAACAAATAGTTAAACTTTAGTCATTAATAACTTTACAGATGCATCCTGTTCTACGACACATGAAACCAGTGCATAATAACAGTGACAGAATGGATGATGTAGAAAAAAAAAGTGACACTGCTGGCATAGCTAAGATTACTACACATCCTGATCAGCATCCTCGAGTACAAATTAAAAAGGATGCAGCAGAGTCCTATGTTCCATCAGAAAATGTATTTAGGGATGAAAATGAAAGTAGGGAAGAAATGCGAGATTTAAGATTTCAAAGCGGTAGAGATTTAATTTTAGACAAAACTAAAATGATAAAAGATACAGATTTTGAGGATTTCATCGCACCTGGAATATCCAGTGCTCGAGCCCATGTTCAAGCAGCCGATTTAAAGACGTCGTTTGAGCAAACGGCTAAAGAGGAACGATCCTTTCAAGAGACATTTAATAATAACTTGCGGACATTATTGTCTAGAGAAGAACTGGTATTAGGGTTAATGAATCTCTGGGATTTCGTAGAATCAATATTACAAACTCCTACTAACCGAGCCTTAATGGCCCAGCTGTTTTTAATTGCTGAGCATAGCCCATCTACTCTTTTAAAAGAATCTATCCTTAATATAAATGAAAAAGAAAGCCGCTGGTTATATGATTTAATTAATATCCTTCAATCAATTATTGTTCAAGATACCAGTTTATCTATTTCTGCAAAAATCTCAGCTATCAACTTTTCTGTTATAAAACTTAGTCAATTTTATAGCAGAAAAATATTTAATACTTCCTTTGTACCTATAGACAAAGTTGCTAAAATAGAAACCTTTTATATGAGGATGATTGTTCAACTTTTAATTCTGTCACAAGATTTAGGTGTGTATAGGAATCAAAGGTTAGAAAGAGTGATTAGCGCTTCCCGTCGACAAGAAATGAGCGATTCAGAATTAATGTTTAATTTAAAAAGAGCTTTAGCAAGTGGGGGCTATAATGATGAAGAAGAGGTTGAACATGATATACTTCCTACTGTTAGTGCCAACCACACTCCAATTGATTCGTTATATGACGACGAGTTCTTAGATGATGACGGCCCACCCAACAGATCCAGTAACCGAAGCCGCTCTGCAGACGCGTCCGAATCGAAGCGAAGACGTGTTAGATTCCATAGTAGAGAAGATTAAATTATTCTCTAAAAAAGATCCTTCTGGGTTTATTAGATTACCTAGATCAATTCGCTTTGATAGGATCTTAGAAGCTGTTGTCCCATCTCGCACGAATCCCACACACGAAAAGGTTTTAGCAATTGTAAATGCTTTGATAGGAGTAAAAGCTATTTTTCCTGATGAAGCCGGTCAGCTCTTCAATGCGCTTTTAGAACGAGTTTCTCATTACAACAGTTTAAATGTTCAAACAAACCTTGATCGCCTAGTCGGGGATGTGCGTGAAGCAGTAGCAGTTAGAGAGAGACAAAAACTACATACACCTTCCTTAGGTTCTTTAGTTGCGTTGAACGCATTTCTTACCTCCCTAGAGCCAGTGGTTGAAAAGGGACAGAATCTGTTTACAGCTTTTCAATCTAGTTTACGACTGTTAGTCAGTGAAGTTCCTCAAACGAACGTTTATAGATCAGGTCCCAGATTCTATCTTCAAACGAATAGGAGTGGCTTGCAAACTGTCGACCTAACCAAAGCTTTTGAAAATTTAAAACCTTTGTGGGGTCTAAATGCTTCTGAATCTATTCAAATAGGGTCGCTCTTAACTCCGAACTCGCGCCTGCTGTTATTATTAGTATCTCCTTTCACAGATTCACTTAATTTTCCGAGAGATACATATCTTGGTTACTTGTTAATGCTTTATCGTGATACCTTAAATGATACTAATTTAGATGAAGAGACATATCGAGAAATTGAAGAGGTTAGCCGCTCGTTAGGTCAGGATCCTCGACAACTAGAAAGTACTTTAAATTTCTTGATCACGAACCTAAAAAGAAAAGTTCCAGAATCTTATTCTTTAACCCCAGAGGAAGAAAGAATCCTAAGATATATTCAACAATCAGTTTCTCTCTATCTTACTCAAGAGGGAGTCCAAGTTTCTCAAGCTCTCGATCTCACATCTGCTAATATTGAAGCTTCTTTTTACAATAAAAATCGAAGGTTCATTAATCGCCTTATGGATTATTTACATAGAGCAGCTGCCTTTTCTCCTGACTACTTAACTAACGTCATTTTAAACGCTCACTGGTTACCTCCAGAAGGATTCTTCACTGGAGATTTTGAATTTCCAGAGAATGATGGATTCTTTCCTGATGAGGCAGACTTTGAAAATACTTTTCTAGCCCAATCTAAGTCGAGAAGTGAAAGTAGGAATACTTTATCTTCTTTAGAAGATGTTACATCCTATCAAAATTTATTTTCAGATCTTGATGAAACAGATGCTCGATCATCCCTTCCACTTAGCCGCAGGAGTTCAGTTCCATCTTTAGAACTTCCCTTAGCATCTGCCGCTGCTGTTTCAGCTGATAAGAATGTTAGACACGCTCTTGCAAATAATGCTTTAGAAAATCTCGTTGAGCGCTTTAATCGTTGGAGACTATATGGTCAAGAAGAAAGACCTTCTGCTCGCCCAAAACTTTTTCCTTACTATCGTGATCGTTCTCCTAGTCCCAGCCGTGAGGTGTTGCCCTCTGACGATGACAATGAGGAAGGGTTCTTAGGCCAATATATGACTGGCCAAGGAAAAAGAAATATATTTCAATATTTAAAACCGAAAGGTCGACTATAACTTACCGCCGCCATTTGTAATATGTTCTTTTTTTGAGATGAAAGAAGAAATCACTCCACCACCTCCTCCGTATGAATATTTAACAACTTCAGACCGTCTGTATGTTCCACCGCGATATAGTGCTCCGTCTGAAGGAAGAAATAGTATAGTGTACACTCAGTTGCCTCCACTGTATGACACAACTAAACTGTATTTAATTGACAATAAGAGTGCAGATATAGCGTCTTTGAATTATCAAAATGATCACAGTGACTATCTTACAAGTGTGGTTCAGAATAGCGATTACACTCCTGAAGAGGCTAGTACGCAGACGATTAAATTGGATGACAGGTCCCGTTGGGCGGCCGAATTTAAATCAGTATTACACATGAATATGCCAAATATTACAAGCTACATGTTTAGCAATTCATTTCGAGCTAGACTTATGTCATCATATGACAAAACATCCAATGTTGCTAAATATGAATGGTTTACTTTGTCTATTCCTGAAGGTAACTTTGAACTTATCAAAGTTATTGAATTAATGAACGACTCTATCTTAAACAATTTTCTGAAAGTTGGACGAGTTCAAGGTGTAAAAGAAGATCAAATAGGGGTAAAGTTTGATACAAGGAATTTCAAATTAGGATATGATCCAGTAGCCGGCCTTGTCACACCAGGAGCTTATACTTATGAAGCTTTTCATCCTGATGTAATTTTATTACCTTATTGCGCTGTAGACTTTTCTACTAGCCGCTTGAGTAATTTATTAGGTATTCGAAAAAGACTCCCATTTCAAGAAGGATTTCAGATTACTTATGAAGATTTAAAAGGAGGAAACATTCCAGCTCTTTTAGATACGAAAACTTATGAGAGTGATTCTAAAACTATTCAACCTGTTCAAGCTGATCCGAATGGTTTAAGCTACCATGTAGGGGAAGATAAAGAAGCAGGGAAAAATGACACTGCTTATCGCAGTTGGTACTTAGCTTATAATTACGGCCCTGAGGATGGCATCAAAAGTTCTACAGTGTTATGTACGCCAGATGTCACTTGTGGCATCGAACAAGTTTATTGGAGTTTGCCAGATATTGCTGTAGAACCTGTCACTTTTAAATCTTCTAGAAACCCTAAGAGTTATCCTGTGATAGGCACTGAAGTTTTGCCCTTGTACTCTCGTAGTTTTTATAATGCTCAAGCTGTTTACTCTCAAATACTTAGAGAGACTACTAATCAGACTCACGTTTTTAACCGCTTTCCAAAGAACCAGATTCTGATACGGCCGCCAGCTCCTACTATTACGAACATCAGTGAAAACATTCCAGCTGTCACTAATCACGGTTTAATACCCTTGAAAAATAATATCTCTGGTGTTCAACGTGTCACAGTAACAGACGCGCGTCGACGTCATTGCCCTTACGTTTACAAGTGCCTTGGCACTCTTACTCCTCGTGTTATTTCAAGCAAAACTATTTAAAAGATTGTCATGGCTGTTCTAATTTCTCCTAGCGATAGTACAGGTTGGGGAATAGGTGTGGGCGGAATGTATGGAGGGGCTCGTAAACGAGATGCTGCTCATCCTGTAAAAGTATCAGCTCACTGGAGGGCTCCATGGGGTTCTAAGACTGGTAAAGCAAAGAAGGGTCCAGAGGAAGTGGTAGTTGATCTTAATAATAATAATGTCCCTTCGAGAAAACGTAAAAGAGGTCGTTCTAAAAGCCGCCCAAGTAAACGGGCAAGAAATGTAGACATAGAAATACGTACAAGACCTTCGCGAAAAGGAAAGAGGAAACATAAAAGAAAAGGTTTAAAAAGAAAGCGTAATGATAATGAACCCTCTACAAGTACTGGTAACTCTAATGATGTTGTTTGGGTTAACCATCCTTCTGGTTTTAGGGTACCTGTAACAAATCCACCAGCAAAAAGACACAGACGAAGTTCTGTCTAAAACTACATGTAAAATCATGGCTAAACGTAAAAGACAAAATGAGGACTCAGAACTAAATTATAAAATGCCAAAACTTGAGATGGTATCATTAAAACGACCGCGTGACGACGACCCTACTACTTTTTCTCCTATGCACAAAAGAGCTAGGATATTACCAACTGTAGAAGTTTTTGAATCTTCCCTTAGAACAAGTACTCACCCCAAAATAATTGTTAAAGATATCCAACCAGTTTCGAAAGATATAGGTATTCAGACAATTGATGTAGATATAGGAAAGCCTCCAAGATCTAGTAAAAAGCTGTTTCCCCCTCCAAACTCTATCATTCCTCTAGTACGTTACCATCCGTCCATTAAATCTACTCATCAGAAAAGCACTCGTTATCCAGCTGTAACATATCACCCTTCTATTAAAAATCATTCATCCAAAATCAGAAACCCTAAGACAGGTGAAGCTTATGATCTGCCGAATGTTACATATCATCCCTCCATTCAATTAGTCTCTAATTTCCGCCGACGAAAACGTCGACAACGTAGAAAATCTCGAAAGCGTAACTGAATTATAGTAATTATATTTTACAATTTCATTAAAGGTTCTCTAATCATGTCTAAAATTCGACGAAATGTTTATCGTCTTAAGATTCCTGTCGCCTTGAAGGGGTCAGGACCTGTCTCCCAACGCTCTCGCCAAGCACGCATTAATGTGAAAAAAGCTCTCAGAAGAGCACTCCGATCAGGAATTTCTCAGTATTTTACTAAAAAACGAAGGCTTAGAGGGGGGTTTTTACCTTTGCTAATTCCAATAATTGCTTCCTTAGTCGGAGCTATACCAGGAATTGCTTCAGTGGCTTTAGAAGCCAGCAGGAGATCTTAAAATTCATAACACACATAGTAATAAGTAGATCTTATGGTACATGTATAAAGAAATTAAAATTATTATTGTACATTTTTCAATTGTTTAACCCTGTCGTCAAAAAGATCATGGAACAGATCAGCTTCTCCGGACTGGCGCCCCGCAGGGGAAGCCGCCCATTGTTAAGCCCCTGGAGTGAAATTGGTACTTCACAGATGAGCGGTGGAGCCTTCAATTGGGGTAGCATTTGGAGTGGACTAAGAAATTTGGGGAGTACTTTTAAAACCTGGGGCAATAAAGCTTGGAACAGTAGTTCAGGTCATGCTTTAAGAGACAAGTTACGTGAAACTAAAGTTCAAAAGAAAATTATTGATGGTATTAGTTCAGGAATTCACGGAGCGTTAGATTTTGGGAGGCAAGAGTTAGAAAAAGTAATCAATGCCAAAGTGCAAAATCGCATGCCACTAGAAGATCAGGTAAAATTAGTAAATGATATGATAGACCAAACGGCTCCCAGTGAAATGCCTAAATTTTCTAAAAGACCACCACCTCCAGCTTATGAGGAAATATTTGGCGATGAAGTAAATGTAGAAAAAGAAATACCTAGTTCTTTGGTCAATGCAAAATCTAATAAGAGTTTTTCTTCGTCTAATAATACGCTTCCTGAAAAATCAGAAAATAAATCAATCGAGTCGGTGAAACTCCTAAGCTCACCTTTTACCTCCAGACCCAAATCACGCAACTGGCAGGCAACATTACAAGACATCGTGGGACTAGGTGTCAGGTCTTGTAAAAGGCGACGGTGTTTCTGATTAATCGTTGCGCAACCTTATTTATTACAGTTCTTTAAAAATCTGACAGAAGACAATTACAGAAAGTAATAATCATGGCCACACCATCTATGGTTCCACAATGGTCTTACATGCATATAGCTGGACAAGATGCTTCCGAATATCTTTCACCAGCCTTAGTAGATTTCGCAAGAGCTACGGAGACCTATTTTAATCTAGGCAATAAATTTCGCAACCCTTTAATTGCTCCGACACACGGTGTTACAACCGAGCGATCACAGAGGTTGCAGCTCCGATTTGTTCCTGTAGACAAAGAAGATACACAATACACTTACAAAACCCGCTTTCAGCTCAGTGTAGGAGATAATAGAGTGTTAGATCTTGGAAGTAGTTACTTTGACATTAGGGGAGTTTTAGACAGGGGTCCATCTTTTAAACCATACAGTGGAACAGCTTATAACTGTTTAGCTCCTAAGTGCGCTCCAAATAATCATGAATACGTAGGAAAGACTGCAGATAATAATAACAATGTCACTAAAGTTTTTGCCCAGGCTTCATTTTCAGGTAAGCTGAATAATGGAAATTTTATAGTAGGGACTGATCGAAACAACGCAGATGTGAACGCTGTCGAAAATTATCAGCCTGAACCCAGTTTAGGACCTGACAGTTGGGTAGAAAATGAAACCCTTACTGCAGCAGGAGGTCGATGTCTTAGTAAAGATTCAAGTTTCACAGCTTGTTATGGTTCTTATGCCGCTCCAGTTAATATTAACGGAGGCCAAGGGGCTAACCTCGTAAAAAGGTATTTTGTTCAAGGTACTGCAGCAAAGGCCCCTACTTCTATGTTAGTTGTAGAAAAGATCGAGGTACAGACCCCTGATACACATGTGGTATATGAACCAGATGACCAACTTGGCACAAAGCTTGCTCTAGGTCGCCAAGTTTGCCCTAATAGGCCAAATTATATTGGATTCAGAGATAATTTTATTGGGCTGATGTACTATAACAGCAACGGTAATTTAGGAATGCTAGCTGGCCAATCATCCCAACTAAATGCAGTCGTAGATTTAGCTGATCGTAATACAGAATTGTCTTATCAAATGTTACTAGCTAGTACTACAGATCGTGGGAGATATTTCAGTATGTGGAATCAGGCGTTAGATTCTTATGATCCTGATGTCAGAGTTATTGAAAACTCTGGAGTGGAAGATGAGATGCCAAATTATTGTTTTCCAATTATGGGTGTTACTAAAGCAAGCGCCAATGCTTTGGCTGTTACATCAAGCGGAGGGAAGTACCAAGAAAATTCGCATGACGTAGGTCAGTGTGAAGTAGGCTATGGCAACTTAGACTGTATGGAAATTAACTTAACAGCTAATCTATGGCGAGGATTTTTATATTCGAATGTAGCTTTATACCTTCCAGACAATTTCAAATATACCCCTGATAATGTCATTCTTCCAGATGATCCAACTACTTATAGATACATGAACGCTCGAATTCCATATTCGAATTTAGTAGACAGTTATGTTGACATTGGAGCTAAATGGTCCTTTGATATTATGGACAATGTCAATCCATACAACCATCACCGAAACGCTGGCTTGCGGTACAGATCGCAATTACTAGGCAATGGCCGCGTTTGTCAATTTCACATTCAGGTGCCCCAGAAATTTTTTGCCATTAAAAATTTGTTATTATTACCTGGTTCATATACGTATGAGTGGTCCTTCAGAAAAGATGTTAACATGATCTTGCAGAGTACCCTAGGAAATGACTTAAGGGCTGATGGAGCGAGTATTAGATATGACAACATCACATTATATGCCAGCTTTTTCCCACTGGAACATAATACAGCTTCCGCTTTAGAAGCAATGTTAAGGAACGAAACAAATGATCAGACATTCAATGATTTCTTGTCATCAGCTTGCATGTTATTTCCTATTCCTGCCGGCGCTAATCAACTACCTATATCAATTCCATCAAGAAATTGGGCAGCTTTTAGAGGGTGGAGTTTTACTCGAGTTAAACAACGTGAAACGCCAGCAATTGGTTCGCCTTTCGATCCATACTTTAAATATTCCGGTAGCATACCTGTACTAGATGGCACATTCTACCTTGGTCATACGTTCAGGAAATTAGCTATCCAATTTGATTCTTCAGTTAATTGGCCAGGGAATGATAGGCTTTTGACACCGAATGAATTTGAAATAAAACGCCCAATAGCAACTGATGGCGAAGGTTATACAATTGCTCAATCTAACATGACAAAAGATTGGTTCCTAGTACAAATGTTAGCCCATTATAACATTGGCTATCAAGGCTTACAACTCCCAGAAACCTTTAAAGAAAAAGTCTATTCTTTTCTCAATAATTTTGTACCACTTTGCAGACAAGTGGTTGACAAGACAGCATTTACAAATTACCAAGCAGTTAATGTTTTACACCAGCACAATAATTCAGGTTTTAGCGCGTTAACATCTGGAGCTCATCTAAGAGAAGGTCATCCATATCCAGCAAACTGGCCATACCCCCTAATTAGTGAATGGGCAGTTCCAATGCAAACAGAGAAGAAATTTTTATGTGATCGTACTTTGTGGAGAATTCCATTTTCTTCAAATTTTATGAATATGGGCACTTTGACAGATCTGGGCCAAAATCTTCTTTATGCTAATTCTGCTCACTCAATGGAAATGGTTTTTGAATTTGATCCCTTGGATGAACCGACTTTACTATATCTTTTATTCGAAGTTTTCGATACGTGTCGGGTTCACCAACCTCATAGAGGTGTTATTGAAACAGTTTACCTGAGATCGCCTTTCTCCGCTGGAAACGCTACCACTTAAAGAAAAAAAATTAAAAGTAATGGGAACAACAGAAACTGATCTAAAAAATATTATCGAAGATTTGCATTGTAATTACTTCATAGGCATCTTTGATAAATCTTTTCCTGGCTTCATTTCCAAATTTCGACCTTGTTCAGCGATAATAAATACTGGAGATAGAAGGTCAGGCGGAGAACATTGGATTGGTATGGCATGGTTTCCAAAATCTCAAGCATTTTACATCTTTGATCCCTTTGGTTTTTCTGATAAAAAACTCTTACAGATTTATTCTTTCCAATATCAAAATCTTGTAAAAAGAAGTGCTTTAAACTCCACAAATGATAGATGCGTTAACCTCATTAAAAGCATAGATACAGTTCAAGGTCCAAATAGTGGAGCCTGCGGTTTATTTTGCTGTATCTTCATAAAAGCTTTTAATGAGTTTCCTCACTCTCCTTTAAAAAATAATCCTATTATTGATATTATGAAAGGTATTCCAAATAGTCAACTATTTGATAGTGCATCTGCAACTGTTTTAAAATCAAATCAGAGAAAGGTCTATGAATACTTGCTTTGTAATTCGCCATACTTTAAGCAACACTGTAAAAGAATACTTCATGACACATCTTATAATTTTTTCTAATGATTTTATTGTATATATTCATGTAATCAATAAACATTCTTTACATGATCGTAAAAAGTTGATCTTCTGTGTCCTCTTCCGCCATGGGTAAAACCATAGTTTGATACTGATATTTGCTACCCCATTTAAACTCTGGGATGAGGATTGGCACTGTTTCCTTAAAAACATTAAACCAAATTTTTTTTGCAAGTTGCAAACAAGTTATCAGATCAGGGGCCGAAACTTTAAAATCGCAATTACGTTGAGGGTTATACCGAGTACTGCGAAACACAGGATTACAGCACTGGAATACATGAATGCAGGGATGATTTAAAGTCGCTAAGAGACGAGGATCATTAATCTCTGCACGGTCAAAATTCATAGCGGCATTAACAGAAAATGGTGTGATTTTGCAAATTTGCCTTCCTAAAGAAGGTGCTAACTGAAAACCCCAATTGCAATCGCAAGTCAAAGGAATTAACATGTGTGTCTCACTAGATCGCATGTTAGGATAAAGAGCAGACTGGAAAGCTACAATCTGTTTAAAAGCTTCCACTGCTTTTAAACCTTCAGTAAAGAACATGCCACATGATTTCGAAGAAAACACCCCAGAAGCGCAGTTAGCATCGTTAACACACGCTCGAGCGTCGTCATTTTTTAACTGCACAACACTACGATTCCAGCGATTTACAATGATTTTAGCCTTGTTTGGTGTTTCTCTTAAAGCCTTTTGAGCATTTTCTGAATTTACATCCAGCTCAACAGAATGATCTTTTTTTATCATTAAAACACCATGTAAACAGCGTAAGTCGCCATCTACACATCGATGTTTCCAAACTGCACATCCATGAGCAGACCAACCTATACATTGAAGCTCTGCGGCTTTTGTAACGAAATCAAACAAAAAACGACCAATCATAGTTAACATTGATTTCTCAGTGGAATACGTAGTGAGTAAGGTTTTCCTATTCTCATTTAGCCATCCCTTCGCGGCTTTTTTAAAGCACTCCAAAGTCTCTTCTGTAGGTAGAAGAGTAAGGTTAGCTGTGTCCACCTTTAACGGTTGGCATAACATCACAGCAAGTTCCATAGCTTTTTGCCAATGTGTTTCATTAGGATCAACCATCAACCCCTTAGGTAAATTGGTAGTACTTCTTACTTCCACGTGCTTAACTTTACTAGATTTCTTTTTAGGGACAGATTCGGCAGTAGTGTCATCTTCGTCACTCTCAAAATTTACACCTCGTACTACTGATTTCCTTTTTCGAGGGGGTCGGATGGGACTAGGGATCCTATTATCATCAATAAATAAGGTGCCCTCGTCACTTTCATCAGAAACTGGAAATCCACGTCCATCTTGTTGATTCATGTTCTAACACTGTTTCCTTCTTAGATGGCCGATGACACAGGAAACAAAAAAGAAATCGATCTAAAAAGTGAATCAACACAATCAATAAGTACAACTACACAGAATAGTGAACTCGTACTTTTTGAATCTAAAGTTACTCAGACAGAAAATCCTATAACATACATGACGAATCTTGATGTCCACTTACAAAGACAGGCTAGAATTGTCAAAGAAGCTCTAAAGGACAGCTGCCCTAACTCAATCGAAGATCTCTGTACTCTATACCAAGAAAGTTTATTCTGTCCAAAAGTACCGCCAAAGGTTCAAGATGATGGAACTTGCGAACCAAACCCTAAACTAAATTTTTACCCACCCTTTTTGATATCTGAGGTACTAGCAACCTATCACATATTTTTTCAAAACACGCAAATTCCACCACGTTGCCGCGCTAATCGGGCAAATGCAGACACGCTCTTGCATTTACCAGACGGATCTGCTATTCCACATTACCCAACCGTTACATCTATAAACCGCATTAATCTATCTTTAGACGATGAACAGGAATCTTTAAACTCAATTGAGAAAACAAAAGACAGTGTACTAATAGAATTACAATTTGATAATCCTCGATTAGCAATTGTTAAGCGTTTTATGGCAGTGACTCATTTCGCTTATCCAGCCCTAAACCTTCCTCCTAAAGTCATGACAGTAGTCATGCAAGAGCTAATTATGAAAACTTCTATTGACAACGAAGAAGAAATGGAACTGTGTATGACAGATGAAGCATTAAAAAATTTATTACATACACAAGATTATCAGAGAGTAGAACTGCAGAGAAAGCGTGTCTTAGCGGCAGTACTCGTTGGTACTATTTTAGAAGCTATGGAACGTTTTTTTACTAGTTTCAAAGTTTTTAAGAAAATCGAAGAAACACTTCATTATATGTTCAATACTGGTTTTGTTAGTTTAGCAAGTAAAGTAGGAAATGTTAACTTAGGGAATTTGTGTTCTTATATGGGGGTGTTACACTCTAATCGCTTGAGCCACTCTAAACTACACAACTTACTTCAAAATGAAACAAGGCGCGACTACGTTAGAGACTGTATCTTCTTGTTCTTAGTTTACACTTGGCAGACCGCGATGGGTATCTGGCAACAGTGTCTTCTTTCAGAGAGTCTAAAAGAATTAAAAACAATTCTCCTTAGTAAGAGGGAAGAAATCTGGGCTTTAGACACAGAAGAAGAAATCATCACCATTTTAACAGATATATTATTTCCAAAAAACTTGCAGAAAGCTTTGGAAGATGGCTTACCAGATTTTTGTAATCAGTCACAACTACAAATTTATAGAACATTCATTTTAGAACGCTCAGGTATTTTACCAGCAATGTGTAATGCTCTTCCATCAGATTTTGTTCCCTTAGAATTTACAGATGCTCCTCCTCCTCTTTGGCCTTATGTCTATCTTTTTAAAGTAAGCAACTATTTAATGTATCATGCAGCGTTAGACAGAGACTATACAGACACAGGAATTAAAGAAACTTATTGTCCTTGTAATTTATGCAGTCCTCATAGGAATTTATCATTCAATGTGGATTTGTTTAACGAAATCGAAGCGATAGGCAGCTTTGCCATTCAGAAAGGCGATAGCGAACCTTTGACTCTAACGGCTAGTAAATGGACAAATGCTTTGTTAAAAAAATTTTACCCAGAGCATTATCACAAGGATAAAATAACTTTTTTTGAGAATTCAACCCAAAGGGATAGCATTACAACATCAGCCTGTGTTATAACAGATCCAAATGTAATCAATCAGTTAAAGTATTTAAAAAAATCTAGAGAAGATTTCTTATTGACAAGGGGTCATGGTATTTATTTAGATCCTCATACTGGAGAAGAGCTCAACGGCCCTAAAGCATCACCGTCATACAATGCCGTCGCGGAAAAACAAAAAACATACACCAACGGAACCCTCGATCGAATCTGTGAATCAACTTCTCACAGATATGAAACTATCAGAGGCAGACTTGGAGAAACTTCTAACAACAGAGGTAGAGAGTCAACCGAGGGAAACGTCAGCGAGCGGCAGTATGACGGACTGCTCTTCTCCAGAGGAGGAGATAGAAGACGAAGTAAAGGTAGAAGATCTAAAACCGAAGAAAATAAAGAAAATGAGCCATAAGGTTAAGGAGTTAAAACAGAGTAGATGGGATCAAACTCCAAAAGAAAGTTATCAGCCTCAGAAGGGTAAGAAATATAATGCATGGCGGCAGCACAAAGACCTAATATTAAAAATTCTAAACATCAGTAATGGTAATGTTAGTTTTACAAAACGATACATTAAACTTCATAATAATGTAACTATACCAAATAATGTAATACAATATTATGCTGCTTGTCGCCTTAGAATGCAAGAAAAGAAAACTGACTAGAAACACAGAAGATACCTGTCGTGAATTGAGAAATAGAATTTTTCCTACACTCTACACAATTTTTCAACAAAGCCGGGGTAAAAACGAAGATTTGAAAATTAGAAATCGTTCACTGCGATCCCTCTGCCATAGCTGTTTATATCACAAACAAGAAGATCAGTTACTTAGAACATTACACGATTCAGAAACCTTATTAGAGAAATATTTCCAGAGTCAGAGATGAGTAAAGAAATACCTACCCCTTATATGTGGTCGTTTCAGCCTCAATCAGGTCGAGCGGCTGGAGCCTCGCAAGATTACTCCACTCAGATAAATTGGCTGTCTGCAGGTCCTGATCTATATAACGCTGTAAAATCCATACGTGAAGAAAGAAATGATATTCTGTTACGTCAGGCGATAGATACAGAAACACCCCGTAACGTGTTCAACCCTGTATCCTGGCCATCTGCTCTTATTTATCAACCTGAACCAACGGAAACTTTTCTTCCTCTGTTACGAAACCCTCTATGGGAAAAACAAAAAACCGCCTGCGGGATGCAGCTAGCAGGTGGTAGTTATAATAGATACCGCCGGTACACTCCATATACTATACAAGTTAAAGGGCAAGGACTCCAATTAAACGCAGATCGACTTCCTTCAAAAATCCGACCAGATGGAACTTTTCAGTTAGGAGGAGGTAGTATGCATTTGAAACCAGTGCACCTTATGCTAGCTTTACAGGATTCTGCTGTAGAACCTAGAGCTGGAGGCATTGGATCCACCCAGTTCACTGAAGAATTTGTACCCTCTGTCTATGTAAACCCATTTACAGGGCCTTTTAGTAATGATTTAAACAAATCTATTATTTTTAATTTTAGTAGAGAAAAAGATAAAATTGATGATTATAGTTAATAAAAAATTCTCTCTAATCTTTCCACCATTTTTTATTTTTAGAGACTCGTCATTCTCACGTACACATTTAAATGGCGACCCAACCAGTTATAGATTTAGTCTACCCTTTTAAAGAATCATTCAGCACCCCCACACCAGGATTCTTAGCGTCTGAAGGATTCATACAAGATATCAATGCCCTCCGTTTAAACACCAAAAAACCCTTAGAATTTGCAGATGATGGAGCTTTGACTGTAAATTTAGGCAGTGGTGTCATTCTAACTGGCGATGCCGTTGCTGTGAAAACTAAAAATCCCCTTACACTGACACCAGATGGCGCTGTTGATATCTCTCTTGGAGACGGTTTGCAATTAAATAGTTCAGAAGCATTAACTCTAAACCTTCACGCCCCGCTAGCTATTACACAAGAAGGAGTGACTCTAAAAACCACTGACCCTTTACAACTTACACCTGCAGGAAACCTCGGCCTAAATGTGGCTGAACCTTTAACTGTAAACAATCATACCCTTTCCTTGCAAACTAACAATCCTTTACAGCTTTCTCCAGAAGGTTCTTTAAACCTTCAAATTGTTGACCCTTTGCAGGTATCTCCTCAAGGTGCCCTTACTTTAAATACCGCAGGGCCTTTAGATATTTCTGACCGCGCCTTAACTTTAAAAACTGATAACCCTCTTCAACTATCAGCCCAAGGATCTCTTAATTTAAACCTTGGTTCAGGGATACAAGTTCAGGATGAACTATTAACCCTAAAAACAGCTCTACCTTTAATATTAGACCAAGAGGGAAACCTAAATATTAACTTAAGTAATGGAATTAAACTAACACAAGACGGTGCTCTAGTCGTTCAGGCCGGTGAAGGTTTAAAATTTAGTGCTGATGGATCACTGCAACTACACATCAATGACGCCCGTCTCATTTTGAACTCTGATGGATCCCTCAGCTTATCGATCCAGGATCTCTCAGTCCTTAACCCCTTGTTTAAATCAGATAATACGTTATCTTTAAGATTAGGTGCAGGTTTAAGTATAGACGCAAATGGAGCCTTGACAGCCTCCTCTACAACCTCTCCTACCCAGACACCTTTAGGGCCGGGATTAAGCTATGACCAAGACAGAATTGTTCTTAATACAGGCCGTGGTATAGTAGTTTCAAATGAAAATAGGATTACAATACGTTTTAAAGAAGCTTTTCAATGGAACGGACAGTTTCTAGATTATCAGGGGATGCAACTATGGACAAGTATGAATTTTAATGCCCCTAATATGACAATTGGAAGAGAGGGCAAACTTATATTTACCTTGACACAGTTAGGGCCCCAGGTCTTAGCTTCAGGAAATGTGATTACAGATATTCCTATTAAGTATCAAGAAACTAAAAAAATTTCGCTGTTCTTTAATGCAAAAGGCCAACTGGATAAAGATGCAAGTAGTCTAAAAGGAAAATGGGGCCTTAGAAGAGGGACTAACACTAGAGACATCCCAGATGACATAGCAATCCGCTTCATGCCTAACAGTGTTGTGTATAGAAGGTGGAATCCACTTATTGCTATGGGATCATCTACTTACAGCATAGTATTTTTTCGAAGAAGTGATTTTACAAGCACTAAAATAGAAAATCAGGTAGGGCAATTATGTGTAAAACTAAATGAAGTGGCCAATCGAGGATATAGCATCATATTAGAATTTTATAACCCATTTAAAACACCTGCTTATTTATATTCTTCTACATTTACTTTTACATACGTGTGTGAAGAACCAGGGCTTTAAAATAGTTTTTAAATGTATATTAAAGACACATAATAAACACTTCTAAAAAGATTTTATTAAAAGTTTTATAAAATTAATTTAACTTTCATTACAGCAATGAGCATTTTTGCATTTCTTCTTTAATACAGTTTTAATTCGTCCCCCTCCCTCCCATTTGATTATAAATGTAGTAGAATTCTTGGAATCGTCCACCACTGCTCGATCATCCATAATGTTCAACATTCCCTCCTTGACTTCATGCAAGTCAATACCGCAGTCTCCTAAAACTCTTGTGCGGTTTGTATCTGAAATCCCAAACGTCGAACGGCCTGCCATCTCGCAGAAACAGTCTCAGAAGCTTTCCTTGGTATTGTTCTTTCAACGACGGTGGCAAAGCCACTTTAAAATGACTCCGGAGTTCACTTAATCCCTTTTCTAAGAGAAAGATAGAGTTCATTGCACATTCTTTAACATGACTATAACATCCACTCTTACATCTGAAACAAGAAAATACAAAATAATCACGACCCGATTTACAATATGTTGCAATTTTAAACTCTCTACACCACATTAACACTTGAGCCATGTGCACAGAACTACAACTAAAAACTATAAAGTGAATATTCGCATACATTACTGATCCCTCATACTTTAAATTATCTGCAGCTTTCCTATTTACAAGATGTCTATAATCCCAAAATATACTGTTCCAGTTAGCCCCATCAATATAGTCTTGCAATATCGAAGCCATAAACACACTTAAAGCCTTACATCTGAGGCTATTTGGATAACGACAATGACAATGAAGTGTCCATTCAGTCACGTCTAAAATAACGCGTCCTCTGTCAAAAACGGAACACGTAAGAGGAACGTTACATAATTGCATAGAACACGTTTTAATGACATGGAGCTCGTAAGTTGTAAATATTTTCTCCCACGCAACAGGACACACTCCTAAACAGACAAAAGGAGCGGATCCTGCCGTTGCTTCAAGAGAACGTGTTCCGTGTGCTTCACCAACGCAACACTAAAAAGAAAAAGAAAAAACATTACACTTACCTATGATTCATATATTTAAAAATTCTCGAGGAAAATCACCAGTCTCTAAGAAATTTCTCACTCTCTCATATTTGCAAAATATAAATTGTCCACGCCTCCACAAATGATTCCAATTTAAATTCTTTTTCTTCTTTAAGAGATTTAAATAATCACGAAGCATAATATACAGCAGTTCCAATAATGCTAATTCTTCATTAAGGTTAAGATTTCCGCATTGACAGTAAATCTCAGTTCTAGCGTTCCAAGCGCGAACCACAGCATCTTGTACCTCCGCGGCCCATGACGAAAAGGTCACCGCGCAAGTCACAGGAGCGATGAGGTTACACTTTGGCAAATTCATATCTCACAGTCACTTCAAGACTGCTAACTAATTCATGCAATGTTCTCCCATGTTGAACAGCGCACTGAAACCTTCGTTTGCGAATAGCATCACGCAACAAGGTTAAATATACTTCAACAGAATCCCGCAAAGCAATAGCGCCAGGTGTTCCAGTGCTAATGAGCATCAAATTTTCCACATATCCCTTCACCCACCTCCCCCAGAATTTCAACTCATCAAGATTTTCCCAATAGGGCCCGCCCATAGAGACAGGACTCACCATAACATTAATGACGCTGCTATTCCCCTTTAGCCCAAAGGGATCTTCCAAGCTGAACGACATGACAGATTTGGCAGTGGAGGATTCGTGCGCGGTGGACCCGATCAGGGAAAGTACCTTCTTGTTTCCTTTGGTTCTCTAGTAACTGAGCACACACCCTCTGCGCCACATTGAGTGCGGAAGTGAATTGTAGCTTCAGAACCTTTTGATACGTGGTACTTCCTTCAGAAGTGTCCGTATTTTTTGCAACTAGTGTCTGCAACCAAATCTTACACCACGTTAGCCAAAAACCGAGTTCCCGATTATCTTTCCAATTCACAGAGACCCAGGCCGCTCCCGGCCCTACGTTACAAGTGACCAGACAATCTAAACCCAGATTAAAAAAATCTTCTTCACCACTTACAAGTGCTCTCTCAGAGAGTTCCACAGCACTCGCAGATCCCCGTACAGTTGAAGAGCAACCTTCCTAAGATCACAAAAACAAACCCCCCGTAAATATCCCTCCCTGGCAGACCTAGCTGTGCTTAATACAATTTGAAAAAAATCTTCAGTAAACACAGGAGTGTGAACAAACAACAGCAAGTATTCTACTACCCATCTTAACCAAAACCCCACTTCATCTCGACTTAACCATATAGGCAGCATCCAATCCCCTGCAGGGAATTCATCTGTGTTAAATCCGCTGCCACTGCCCCGAGACCTGAGTAGGCCCTCTCTAATTATTAAAAGTTGTAAACTACTTAATCTTTCCAAATCATCCATAATTTGTTATGTAATCTGTCTTCTATATCCTTCAAATCACGATATAACTTCACAGATACATCGTGTAAATCTTCCGAAGAGTACATATCAAAACGTTCTAAATAATACGTGCAACGCAAATTTAACACAAAACAATCAATACGTAAATAATCTCCAAACTCTAAAAGCTGACATACATGGTCAGTGTACACTTCCACCCATTTTAGCCAGAATAACACTTGCTCTCTTCGGAAAGAAATCATCTATACAATTTGATATTTATGTAAACAGTCATAAAAACACTTAAAAAGGTCATACAATCTTTTGCCGTTTTCCTTCAGCTCAGAGTCGGTTTGTCTTTCAAAAGTACTAAGGAAAACAGCACAGGCAAAGCTAGCGTGTTCCTGCTTATCCAAAAGTTCCTCCGCGCAGACGCTTTTGCGTTCCCATTCACGTAAACACTCCTGAAGCCATAACGCCCAAATATATAAGTCCTTTTTATCTCTCCAAAATAGATTGATGAACGGGTACACCGGATAAAGTTGACTTTGACTCTCACCTACCACAGCTCGCTCTGCTTCTCTCTCAGACATTCTAAATTAAAGCTTCAAAAACAGCAGTAGATCTTAAATACTCTCATAACAGCAACGCGATGAAAAAAATATTTTGTTCAATTTTGTCGGTTCAAAATTTTTCCAGAGTCCCTCGGGTTTAAATATAGCTAAGACAGTATTTTTCCCTTCGTAAATAGCTTACATAACAATAACTTGAAAGTTATTAATGAGCTTTTTTAAAGTTCCATTGGTCTAAAAAACATATTTTAATTAGTTAGTTGAACTTTAAATGACTTGTCTCCTGTCTGTCCTTAAAATTAATGACTAGGAAAAAGTTCCAGGTGTTCTTGTACTTTATTCTAGAACTTCTAAATTTGTTTTTAAATCAAACAATTTACATATAAATAACTCTATTTAAAATATAAATTAACCTTTATCACAATGCCCTTCAAAAATTTTTTTAAAAGTTAACTCTTTATTACCATTTAACTCTTACTATTCCTAATTCTAACATATAAACAAAAAAATTTAACTCTTTCAACTTTAAGACCCTCTAACATACATCACAACCCCCTTACAACTTGCATGACGTCACCGCATTCCCAACAGCATGGTATATTAT
>NW_025341364.1:0-6081 GCF_016433145.1 Gracilinanus agilis | reverse complement strand
GTGGGAAATAACTGAAAAAGAAATTAACAGTTTAAAAGACAGAAACTTCCAATTGGAGAAAGATGCCCAAAGGTTAAAAAGACAAAAACTTCGATTTATGGAAAGATGGCACAAAAATCAAATGAAAAGATAACCAAATTGGTGACCAAAATTAAATAGCTGGAAACTGTGAAAACAGGTTAGACCATACTGGAAAGGAATATCAAAGGATTATAACAGAAAACTGGTATTTAAAGACCAAAATTGAACAAGTGGAAGTCAATGATCTCACAAGACAGCATGAATTAATGAAGCAAAGTCACACAAAAGAGTGACATATTAGAAGGAAACATGAAATATCATGCTATCAAAATATATGAACTTGAAAACAGGTCTAGAAGAGACAATTTGAGAATAATTTGGTCTACTGGAGAATCCCCAAATCAAGAGGAACCTATAAACCATACTACAAGAAGGTATCCAAGGACTGTAATGTAGAGGAATTTTAACTCAGTGCTCAAGGTATTGGGGCCTGGGAGCTTGGGCTTGTGGGAGGTACTAATCACTTAGGATCTCCTGCTCTACTTGGGGTGGCCTCAGGTGAGAAAGTGTGCTTGGGGGATGATGGCTTCAGATCAAGGTTCTGGTTTTCTTATTTCCTAAGTCCTTCTTATTTTTTCCAGTTTTTATAATCCACAGCCAATTTTCATCCCTATTGCTCTTTTTTTTAAAGCACTTTTTCTTAACTTTAAAAATAACAAAATAAGTAAGGTCATCATTTATATAAATTGAAAAAAGTTACTCTCTTTAAAGGTATTTGAGATCCCAGTTAATTTTGTCGAGCAGAATTAGAATCCTAAAAGTGGCTCTTTTAAAGTAGCATCTTTTTAAGTAATAAAGCCACAGAAGTAAGGTCTTATTAGAGTGAAAAATATTGCTAATAAAAATATTTTATGACACTAATAGGTTAACTTTTAGTGTACAATACTGAGAATTACAGTAACAAAGTGCAATAAAATATCAAACACAGATGGTGTTCTACATTAACCAGAAAATAACCGTTGGAAGGCTATCAGACTGAAAATTTGCCTCCAAAACTTTTGGAAGTTTAGGATATGTGTGCATGTGTCGAGCAGACATCTGTTGCTCATAACAGTATTAAGTAATTATCTCTCGCCATTTGAGAGTCTCTCAGAATCATAATGTTCTTGCATCACCTGAGTAGATATGGAATTGGAATTTTGCAGCAAGACCATTAATAGAACAACTTTATTATCTATATGCTCTTATAATTTATACATATGCTGGTCAATGTAGTCCATAAGTTTCTTCTCCATCAGTTCTATATTTTTAGAAATTATCTTTTCCAAGTAGGAACAAACAGGCTGCTGTTCCACTCCAATGCTTAGAACGCTTTCATTTGGCTTTGTACTGTTTCCCTGAGGCTTATTCTTGCCTCCTACTCCAGGATGGTTTACTTCAATACACAGGTCTTGAAGAAAAGGAAACAGCTCAGAAGTAGGTGTATTTGAGTTATCATTTGCTTTCTTTTGCAACTAAGAGGATATTAAAAATTTAAGATCATTTTCAGGAAGAATCTTGTTTTGTTGTATAGTTTGATTCTCTTCAGGATGTGGAATATTTCCTATTTTTCCTCTAGCAGAAAGTTCTGTGTTTTTGTCCATATAAGCTTTTATATTTTCTGTGACTGCTCCCTATGTCAATCAAAACTTACAAGAAAAAGATGAAGTAGATGACTTATCTAATACTCCTGAAGTTGTTGACTTGTGCAATCCATCAAGCATATGTTCATCTTCAAAAACAAGTGGGTCTTTCTTTCCCAAAATACACTGAAGTTGTTCTCCAAAAGGAATACAATTTCCCTGTTGAAATCGAACCATATTCATGAGTTGTTGAGCACCTGGTGAAATTATTGATCTCGTGGATTCCCTCATAGTTTGAACCCTGTCTAGATCTATCATTGATCCTAGAGCAGGAAAGCTTGTTGAAGAATTTGCAGAAACTGTCCTTACTTGTAGTATAATTTTCTTCACAAATATACTTTGTTATTCAGCAAAAAAAGTACCTTAATTTTACAAGGGTCTGTGGAACATTCTAATTTTAGGTATTTCTTATGTAAAGTAATCTCATTTTCACTGTTATTCTGGATAGGACAAACATTTTCTTCTCTACTGGTTCCACAATATTCCTCACTAGCAACCACTTCCATATTCCTCGCTTCATTTAAAATCCTGAGTGAAACTATTTCTTTACATCTCTGAGGATTACACTTTAGGCTAACCTGGGAAGCCACACAGAACCTTACTCCTGTGACTTCCAATGAACTACCAAAGTTCGGGTGCTCACACAGATTTTGGGCAAGGGAGAGGACTTATGTCCTGTCACTCACATGGGACCTGCACTACCCACACTCTCAAATGACTGGGAGAGGCCTGGATGCCATAGCAGAGGCTGGGGTACCTGAGAGCCACCTAGACGGGACAGGAGAATACAAGAAGAGAAAATGGTATTTAGGATTTTGTCTTGTCCAGGGATTCTCAATGGGTGCTTCATGGCTTGTTGTTCAGTCTAGGGCAAAGATCAGTCCAGTAGTTTCCTGAAAGCAAGTTCCCATGGGATAAGGGTCAACTAGGGGTTTCCTAAAACAAGGTTGCCTCAGGATGTCAGACTAAATCAACAATGAATTCAACTCTTTTACTCTGAACTGTAATCAGGAAAGGATAGAGATAGGATAAGATTTCGGAGAAATAGTAGGCTGTCTTGAAGCCACATACTAGTGTGGAAAATATAGGTAATGGGTAGGAAGTTAAAATATAATCTAAATAGTTGTGGCTACACACACTGAGTTGTAGGAGAGATGGACCAGGATAGACCAGGGGTCACAGCTGAGCTGCTGCTCCTAACTGACAAAAATGGCTGTTGGCTAACTGTCAGCAGCTCACCACTAGGCCAGGCCTTTGGAAACCAACAGACTAGGTAAAGGTTTAAACAGCTTTAATTATGTTTAACTAAAAAGTGGGAAAGGGATTTCTATACTTAAAATCTAAAGGGCAAAACCACATGACAAGGGGAGGATGTATTCTACTCTAATCCAAGTGATCCATCAAGCAGGGCCCAAGGAGCAGTGTAGCTCTGGGAAGCTGCTTCAAGCCTGAAACAAGCCAGTCTTGAACAGCACAGCTATGTATCAGAAGGGTGGTTTTGAGGGTTCTCACAGTTTTCCAAAGAGGTTCACAGGATGCCGAAATCCTAGGTGGTCGATGATACCAAGAAGAGTGAGTGAACTTGAAGTGCTGTCCACCAGGTCTCAAACTCCTCCTCTGCTTGCTTCTACTCTGTAGGTCTTCTCCTTTTGCTGGAAATCCACCTCCACTCAGGATCCCAAGAAAATCAGGAAGCAGAGTCTGAGATCTCCCTGGGCTGGCAACAGTTTGCCCACCACTAATGGAGTCTCTCTCTCAGGGCACACACACTTTCTCCTTCATTCTATGCTAGAATGCTCCAGGGTTACTGCTAGGTCAACCTTAATACTTAGTCAATTAACTAATTTTCCTCACCACACTAGGAACTCAATGGAAAGGATTTTAACAGGCAGAAGGCAGAGGAGGAACAGGTTAGAAGTGACAGCAGCTAGAGTAACTTGACTTCCTGTTGGAGGATAAGGGCTTCCTTTCCAGGAAAGGTGGAGGAAAGGTGGGCTTATCAGAGCTCATCTACCTCACCTGAATGTGGAGAAGGAGCATACCTCTAATTCATATTAGGAGTTACTCTATTGAACTGGGAGAGATCTAGAAAATGATGTGACCATACCTGCTGTACTTAGCAAAAGCTTTTAGCTCAAATTTCCCGTCCCATCAGCTTGGAGGTTTTTACCTCAGGGGTCAGAACCAACTGGGTGACTTAGTTGTTGGAGTTCATTCCTAACAATTTTTCTGAGACAGCTATTGGGGAATCAACCAAATCAATGACTGAGTGTCAGAGGATAATTATCTTACAGATAGGTTTTAGTGAAACCTAGATAGAAAGAGGGAGTTAAGTTAGCTGGAAGACACAGAAGGCTACCTCTTGTGAGGGACAGAGAGGACTGCAGGGAAGTAGCTAGATTCCTTAGAATTAGGGCTTCCTTTATCTGATCCTCAGTTTGTATGATTTCTTGAAGAAAAGAGATATGGTTTTTTGTAACTATCATGGATACTCCAAGATGTTTCTGCAAATGACTCAGTGAGAGAAAGTGATTTAGTTTTACTCTTATTAACAAGAGGTTAGAATACTGGGCTGTGTATTCAGGGAGATCCCTGAGAGGATCAATCACTATCCACATCTGTGGTTCTCTGTCTCTCTCTGTCTCTCTGTCTCTGTCTCTGTCTCTCTCTCTCTGTCTGTCTGTTTCTCTGTCTCTGTCTCTGTCTGTCTCTGTCTCTCTCTTTATATATATATATACACCTACATATATATATCACCCAATTGAAGGAGGAATGATGTAAGAAAAAGTAAAAACAAAATCATGAAATGGAAGTTGATACACCATTGTACAGATGTCCGCCTACAATGGACCAGTTTTAAAGGGGAAAAAATTAATATTGTCCATTTGCAAGAGCAAAACTTTGGGGAAAGAAAGAAGTGAAAAATACCTGATAGGTGCTTTGAAGGAAATTTTTGAAATGAATATAAAAACCTAGATTCAGTTGTGTTAACTTGGAAATAACACACAGTAAGCAAGTAATCAAGAAAAACCCACTCTTTAATCAGGAATAGGGATATACTTCAAATATTTAATCATTACCTAGAGCCAAAAGTTAAACACCATTAGAAACCAAAGGCTCTAGGAATCTGTGAACCATATCCATAGAGAAAGCACTGTGCTAAATACCAACTGGGAGAAGACACACATCTCTGTGTCAGCTCCACCCATGGAGAAAACACACAAGCTGCTTTCTCCAAAGAGTAAAGGTATTTTTGAGTCCCTATATATCTTCTGGATAATTAGGAATCATAAATAGGTTGGTAAACCCCTTTGCAGCCAGCAACAAGGGTGGAAACAATGTCAGCTGTAACAAATCCTAAGCAAAGGTCAAACTAAAAACTGGGGCTTCATGAGAGGAAAACTTTCATCCAATAGAGAAGTCTTCAAAACAAAAAGGTGCTTAATATTCAACCCAAAGTAGGGGTATTTGGTACTGGGATTTCTCTAAAGTAAGGTTAAACTTAAACATCCAGAAATCCACATTGACAAATGATAGCATGGGGCACATCCCTGGACTTCTTCCAAAAGGGAGCACCACGTACAAGGCTTTGAGGCGGCCTTGGCAAGAACCCTGGACCAGCTCCTGCAATTCATACACATAAATGAGGTGCCTCGTGACTCACCCTACTTCCTCACCCCATTTGTCAAGGGTTTTGGGGGAGCCTCCCTCTCCTAACGTTTTGTCAGGAAACAACTGAGAATAATTGGGCACAAAGGGGGGAAAGTTAGACTGGTCACTTTCAAGGTGATGAGGGAATGGAAATGCCTCTATCAGGTATCCATACATACAGAGAATTAAATTATGCCAGCATCTCCTCTTTCACCAGTCACCTTCCAAAGACTGTGATGTAGATGAATTTTAATTCAGTCATTAAGGTATAGGGAGCTGAGGGTTTGGGCTTGTGGCAGGTACAGACTATTTAAAATCTCCTCCTCTACCTACGGTGGCCTCAGCAGAGAAAGTGTTCTTGAGGGATGATGTCTTCAGTTGCTTATTCTGTTATTTCCTGAGGCCTTATTTTTTCAAGTTTGTATAATCCACAGCCAAGTGTTATCCTTATTCTCCTTGACAGAGCCAGTCTCTGACTGACCTCAGGTGATCTGTCAAGGGCCCTGTAGAATTTTGCCACTAGAAGTAGCCATTTTTAGTTCCTACAGTCCTAGCTTTCTGCAGCCACCAGCTAACTTCCCTTGCCTTCCCTGCCTTGGGAGGGCAGTCAGGGTCTCCAGTCTCTTGTGAGTGACTACAGTTAGTGTCCGGAACCAGCCGGATACAACAGTGGGGTCCGTGAAACAGCCACCTGAAAGACCATAGGGGGAGGGAGGGGAGACCAACC
>NW_025341363.1:0-2710 GCF_016433145.1 Gracilinanus agilis | reverse complement strand
TTGTCCTTCCTAGTTTCCTGAGTGAGCCCAGAAGATAACAGATCAACTTCCATTTTGTAACTGATTTCCTAACTGCTTTGTGGGGGGAAGGGGGGGGCGAAACAAAGGAGCACTCCCAAGATCTTACCCCTCCCTGCTGACAAGCCTGCTTGAGAGCCTGTGTGTGTGTGTGTGATCTTCATAAACCAAAGATTAGCAAGACCTGATTACTCTACAGATCACCGGCATTTGCAGCTTCCCACAAATATAACTGTTTAACCAATATAACAGGCATGAGGCATATCAATCACTGTCAATTAAAGTCAACAGAAAAAATTGCACACAAAAAAAGCCAAATAACTATTAGATGAAAATTTTAAACATCTAATCCTAAATTTTATATGGGAAAAATTCCAAATAAGAAAAAAATAAATCACAATAGATCTTTAAATAATGCCCAATTAAAGTAATCCATGTTCGGCAGTATTCACATACCCACTCAGCAGCCAGGACCATCAACAACCACCATAGTAAGAAAGGTTAGGAAAAGGGGACTGGAATTTTATTTATTGGTCTAATATTTCATCGTTTCTTCTTTCATCATTTCTTCTCAGGCATAGAATAGGGAGCCAGAACAGCCAATTGTTAGGTATTTGACATAAATTTTACAAGCAGTGTACTACAAGGAGTCCTGTGTCTTAACATATGTTAAGTGCCTCAACCTGGAGTCTCACACTAGTTTCAAGTCCTTTTTTTATTGCAGTAGAAGTTTCAACAAGTCTCAGCAGGATTGGTTTCTCTTTTTGACCTGTGTGCTCTTTTGGCATCATTCAGGTTAGGTGCGTGCTTCTTTGGCACTGTGTAGATGTCCGTGCATCTTTGGCACTGTGTAGATGAGGTCTATGCTCCTTTATGATGCCATTTCCTTGAATCAGATTTATATACTAAGTCCCATATTATTTAAATACAAATACCAATGGCAGTTTCAGTAGTCTACAGCTTTTGGGAAGGCAGTTACGGTTAGGACTAATGGACATAGTAAACCTATACTAATCTAATAATCAAAAAAACTTTCAATTTAGGCAGATGACATGTGCTTACAAATTATATCAAATTGTACATGCAATTATAAAAAAATGTGCTAAAAATTAAAAATATACATATCTCCTATAATCAGTGATGATCAAATATATATTACAATTATGTATCACTTAAGGAGGTATAGAATTTAAAGGTTCTTACCCAACAATTTAAATGCATTTCCACTTAGCTTAGCCATGGGCCATAGTGTGAGTGTAAATGAGGTAGATAAAACAATGAAGAAATAAAAGCAATACTATATTGAGGAAAATACAAAAATTTCACAAAAAAGTACAAAGTGCTAATCAAGTCACTTCAATACAAGTTTCCTTAGAGGTAATATATAAGTTCAAAGAAAATACCAAATACACAAAATACAAGTTTTTCAAATTATAAATGCAAGTTAATATGTACTTCCACAAAAACACATGTCCAGGGTCAAATACAAGATGGCACAAATAAAGACATTAAGGGGGTAGACAGGCACTGTATTGTAAAATCTGTTTCTTCTTCTTTGCTATTTGGAAGAGATAACACTGCAAAGGGTTAATAGAAATGAAAGCAATAGAGTTTAAGGGTCACCTCTTTCTGTACCATGTGGAGGGGCAGTACTGCTGCTTGAATTTTTGCTTGCATTTCCCTATTTGAAGCCTTTTGTGTCTTCATATTGAAGATTAGAAAAACAAGAATTCCCAGCTGCATTAAGAAAATGAGGCATTCATAAACCATAAAGGTTTCCAATTTGGCAAAAGTCAAAAGGCTTTCCTGTGGAGTTCCGGGTTAAGATGGCGGCAGAGTAAGAAGCAGCTCTTAACCTCTACTGACCTAAACACACAAAACTCCTCAAGGGGACATAAAAACAAGTCCAGACGAATGGAGGAACCACACAACAGGGCACAGGGTGGAACGTATGTGGAATTGAGGGATTTCCATGCTATAAAGGGGTGAAACAGCTCTCACGAAATCGCGGGCTGAGCAAACACCCCACCCCCACCCCCTCCACACACAACACCTATAGCGCCGAAGCCAGCTAAAAAGAAATAGAGCAAGTTTGGGGCACCCATTGAGTCATTGGCAGCACTGCGGCCTGTTCCTGAGAGCAGCAAGATTTAGGACCACAAAAAACTAACGAATGCACACAAAATTTGAGTGCGGGAGCAGGTTGCAGAGTGCGGGCTCAGAGCGCAGGCACGGGCAGAGGTGTGGGTGGAGGCAGACACAGCCACAAGCTAAAGCTCTGAAACCCTGAGTGGGGAACCAGTGCAGACGGGTATACAACTGTGGAAGCAGCACCCTGAGACTTGTAAAGAAACCTCTGGCAGATAATCAAGCAAGGGGGTCCACCAGGGGGCTTGACCGCGGACAGACCCTGAGCGCGAGGATAAACCTGAGAAGCTGCTGGGCTAACAATGGCTATCCAGTCTCAGGAAGTTCAGAAGAGAAAGATTAACTACAAGAAAAAGAAGTCTTTAACACTGGACAACTTTTACACAGAGAAAATCCAGACAACCGAGCAAACAGAGGAGGAGAACAAACAAGCATCCGGACCCTCCTCAAATAAGGAAAACTCCTCACAAGCTATGGAAGAGTTCAAAACTGAGATTTTGAGGAAAATGGAAGAGATCTGGCAAGAAAATAACTGTTTAAAAGG
>NW_025341362.1:0-3686 GCF_016433145.1 Gracilinanus agilis | reverse complement strand
CCAGGCCCCTGGTGACCCCTACCCCCACCAGGGCAGCACAGAATCAAACAAACACTCTCATAAACATTTCTCCTTTGTTCTGTAATTCTGCCATCTTCTTCTCGCCTCTCAGGTACAAGCCTGGCCTTCCAAATCCCACTTCAGGAACACAGTCTCCATGCCCCATTCACCCAATCCACCAATTAGGTCCAAAAAAATCTATAATTCTTTTATCTTTTCACATACAATCCTAGGTACATCCCTGGGATGTGTGAGATCAGAGAAGGGATGGAGAAAATCTACCTGGTCTGCCCATTGAAAGATCCAGTCTTACATGTGCAGGAGGGAGAGAATTCCAAGAGGTCTGGGGGGAGGCAGAGAAAATTTCTTGGGGCAGCTGGGTAGCTCAGTGGATTGAGAGTCAGGCCTAGAGATGGGAGGTCCTAGGTTCAAACCCGGCCTCAGACACTTCCCAGCTGTGTGACCCTGGGCAAGTCACTTGACCCCCATCGCCCACCCTTACCACTCTTCCACCAAGGAGCCAATACACAGAAGTTAAGGGTTAAAAAAAAAAAAGAAAGACAATTTCTTGAACTGAGACAGGATATTTGAGAAACAGGAAGGTTGGTATCATTGGACCATAGGGGAAATGGGGGGAATAGGAGATCAAATGTAGAAAGGCCGGAAAGGGGCGTGTTGGTGGGGAGACAGGGCTTGGAAAGCCAGGAAGATTTCCTATTTGCCCCTGGAGGTGATAGGGAAGGCCTGTAGGTTATTGATTTAGAGGGTGACAGTCAGATTTTACTTTAGGAAGATGCCTTTGACAGGTGAGTGGAAGATGGACTGGAGTGGGAGGCCTTTGAAGCAGGCTGACCGTGTCTACCCCTGAGCAGGCTATTGCCGTGGTCAAAACATGAGATGAAGGTCTGAGCCTTGGTGGGGGTGTGGATGTGTCCGAGTAGGGAAAGGGGCCACATGTGAAAGATGTTACAAAAGTACAATGGACAAGCCTTGGGGGGAAACAGAATATAGAGGGATGAGGGAGGGGGAGGAGTCCAGGAGGACGCCTGGCTTGGGAGCTCCGGGGACTCTGATGTCGGGGGTCCGAGTGATCTGGAGCCTGACAGTGGCCCCACCGATGATTAATGTAGAAGAAGGTAGCAGGGAGGGGCCAGGAGGAAAGACGAATTGTCTTTCTTTACGATGTTCTGGTCCTTTTCCTGCCCGACATCACCGAGATCTTCTCATGACTTCTGAAACTGTCCATTTTGTCATTTCTCACAGCACCAACCATTGTACTGCATTCACATGCCATTTCCCAGGAAGGAGGCAGCCCCAGAGTTTGCAGAATTTCTTTCCTGCTAGGTAAAGAGCCGCTCCAAATACTTCTGTCCACATAAGACGCTGCATCTCTGGAGGCTTTCGGTTAGCCCCGGGAATGACTGTGTGCGAGGCCCACAGGGGCTGTCGGGGGGACTAGAAGGGACGGAGGACAGGAGCGTCCCAGATTTCATAACATCACTGTTTTCAGTCATGAAGAAGCCGAGCCCAGTGTAGAGGCAGCCAAGGAGCATGGACGAGCAATCAGGAAGAGCTGGATTGCCATCTCGCCTCGTCTACTTCTCAGCTGCTAGAATTTAAGGAACTTCTCTGCGGCTCAGTCTCCCCATCTGTAAAATGGAGGCAATAGACTTGTTGACCTCTAGATTCCCTGCCAGCTCTGAATCTCTGCCCCTATGAGCTACAAACCTGGGATTCAGAACTTTTTTCCTCTCTCTTCCATTATGACTACAAGCCAACTCTTCCAGTGCATTAGAAGAAATCCTACTCTTCAATAAACCTCATATATGTCAGATTCATTCCTACTCCCACATCTTCCCCCGTTGGGTTCCCTATGGTAAGTGTCTGAGACAGGACTTGAACTCATATCTTCCTGATGTGGAATTCAATGACCTCTCCTCTGTATCACTGCCTCTGATTCTCAAATTCTAGTAGGGGTTCCCTGAATGGTTTGTTGAATTAGTTCTCAGTGTTCAGTTCAGTATTCTTTCTAACACAAGCTCTAAGCCATGGCAAAATTTAGAAGTTCATGTTATTTCTTTTTTTAAACCCTTACCTTCTACATAGTATTGGTTCTAAGGCAGAAGAGTGGTAAGGACTAAGCAATGGGGGTCAAGTGACTTTCCCAGGGTCACACAGCTAGGAAGTGTCTGAGGCCAGATTTGAACCTAGGAGCTCCTGTCTCTAGGCCTGGTTCTCAACCCACTGAGCCACCCAGCTGCCCCCTACTATCTGATGTATCAGAGCCCTCATGACATGAGGCCCTGGACTGTGGTTTACTTAATTGGTGATCAAATCGAACAATTGTGAAGATTTCCCCTAGTAAATGGCAGAACCTCTCTTCCTCCCAACTTCAGTGACTTGCCTATGGTCACAGAAATAGTTAGTAAAAGAGCCAGGATTGGCTGCCCCATTCCATTTAGAATTCGCCAGCCTTGCTTGATAAGCCCCCTGATAAATACCTAGTCTTAAACTTTATTAATTTATCTACAACCCTACTGACTGCTGGATTTCCGTTCCTTTCCTCCTAGATTATGTGACTTCAGTGATGGACAAGGCACAAAATAGAAAAAAACTGGGTTAATCACCAAGGCTCTTACAATCTGGGCACACAGTCACCATCTTAGTTCATTACCCATCACCTCTCCCTTCGATCATTTCAGTGGGCTCCTAATTGGTGTCGGTGCCTCCAGGCTTTTCCCACTGCAACCCATCCTCAAGCTAGAAGCTGCCAAAGTTATTTAACTTGAGATCATGACTGATCTAGCCACTCTCCTACTTGGTAACATCCAAGGGGCTCCCTATTGCTTCTAGGATAAAATAAAAACTTCTCCACGTAGCTTTTAAAGCTATAGGCAACCTGGGTCCAACTTACCCTCCTCATCTCATTGGAGATTACTCCCCATCTTGAACCCTCCAATGTAAACCTTCCTTCTTTCCCTTCCTCACAAGCAACCTTTCATCTCCTGTGTGCCTGTACTCCACTTGGTCATTCCCAAGCCTAGAATGCCCTCCATGCTTCAGAGAACCTTTTTTCCTTCAAGACTCAACTGAAGCACAACATCTCCCTGAAGCCTTCCTTTCCTTACCCCATACCTGCTAATGCCCTCCTTCCCTAACTCCCTTGACTTACCTGCCTGGAATCTGTCCTCTTTATTCCTTCATCAATAGCTTATGGAAGGAGAGGGAGTCAGTCTCTAAGGCAATTTGGCTGAGGTTCAAGTCCCCCTTTTCGTAGCAAAGCCCTTTCACCTCTGGGCTCTAAGCATCTGCCTCAGACTATACATTGGAGGGAAGATGCCCAAATGCAGCATTGATAGAGGGAGGCTCTTTCCCTGTTGGGTTCTCTTTGGCAGTGAAATCACAGGGAGGGATGAGAACAGGAATATTCTTTTTTATTTCAGTGATTTCAAAATATTTCTATGTATTGTGTATATTTATAAATGAATAGATTGGTAGTCATACAGGTATATGTGTCTATGGGAATCCCTATCAATATTTATCTGCCTCTCTATCTATATGTAAATCTATAGATATATTTCTAACAGAGGGACTAACATAAGCCAGTAAACATAGAAAATTCCAAAATGGTTGCTCTCTTCCTTCCTTTTCTTTTACAAACCAATGAAAAGCAAACCTGCCTCAGA
>NW_025341361.1:0-4231 GCF_016433145.1 Gracilinanus agilis | reverse complement strand
CCGCCTCCTCAACCTGTCCAACCCACCCCTCAGCCCCTCCTACAGACAATCAGGGCTACTGCTATTGCTGCAGGACCTACACTCCCTGCCATTCAAGATAGCATAACACTATTTCCTTTACGAGAAGTACCTACTTTTAATACTGAAGGAGACCTGGTATCTGAAAAACACTTTACTCCCTTAAGTCCTGATGATTTAGCTGGATTTAAAAAGAATACGCCTAGTTTTGAAAAAGAACCATTTTTAGTTTTAAAAACATTAGAAAATATATTTGATACTTATGACCCTACTTGGCAGGACGTTGAAAATGTTTTAGGAGCACTTCTGACACATGGTGAGAAAGAGAGGATCATTAATCGGGCCAATCGTAATAAAAGTAAAGACACACCTAACTGGCCCCATAAAAATCCAAAATGGAATTACAACTCTCAAACAGATATTAAAAAATTATATGATGGCAGGCAAGCATTATTAACAGCTGTAAAAGCTTGTGCTGATACAGAAGACAGGTGGGACAAATTCGAAAAAACTAAACAGCAGGCTGATGAAACTCCTTCCCATTTTATGGACAGACTGATTGAGGTTGCAAGGATATATATGGACCTTGACTTAACCATAGAACGGGAATTAAAACATGTACGTAGACAATTTGTAGAAAATTCCTGCAAAGTAGTCAAGGACTATTTTAAGACTAATTGCCCAAGTTGGGATAGAATGAGCCTTGAAGAATTAAGGAAGACAGCATCTTATGTTTTTAGAAGCCAAGAAGGAGAACAGGAGGATGATACTGACTCGATAGATACTTTAAAAGCAGAAATCAAAATGCTAAAAGCAAACCAAAAAAATAAAGGGGAGATTATAGCCCCTCTCCAAGAATCTAATACTCAGCATGCTAACTGTTCCTTTTGTGCAAAAAAGGGCCATACAATGATGACTTGTAGGAATTTCTTAAAGTTTTTCAGAAATAATACCCAGCCAACAGATAACTATAGGAATAACAACGGAAACAGGAATAGCAATAATAATGATGATAATTCCAGGAATAATTTTAGGCATGATAGAAATGCTAAATATAAACCTCGGGATGATGATAGCTCATACCAAGTGACCCCACAACAGTATATCTCAAGTGGAGCTCGGCCCTGAACTAATCAAGGTGCTAATGCCCCTCAGGGGGGTGCCCATGGAGCCCAAGCATCTTTATGAAGGTGCGTGGGGGGAGGGACGGCTTTCGAATCAGAAAGGGAAACCTTTGCCTTTCCCGACCATGATGTTCTAATGCCTATTATCCCTATACATTCCCCGCCAAATAGAAAGGAACTTCATGTAACCCTAAAAGTGGGTAATTCATGTTATGACTGTTTACTGGACACTGGGGCTTCAAGATCAGTACTGGTGAGCAAACCAGATGTAAACTGTAATTCTATTGGCTCTCTAAACATAGTAGGGGTATCAGGGACACCTCAAAAGGTCCAAAAACTTTCTCCTCGTATGGTAAGCCTTGGACCTTTATCAATAGAACACTCCTTTCTTTTAATGCTTGGATCCCCCACAAATTTACTGGGAAGGGATCTATTATGTAAACGTAAAGCCACAATAATTTGCAATCCAGATGGTTCTATGTCACTGGGATTGCCAGAGGACTCTTTAAACCTACTCCCTGTACTTCTTTCAGAAGAGCAGGAAGTAAAAGAGCCTCCCACTTTTAAAATCCCAGATGATATCCCAGAGTCTCTATGGGCTACATCTTCTACTGATGTAGGCCTACTTAAATCAGCTGTACCTGTTCAGATTAGAACAAAAGGAGGACCAGCTCCCTCCATTCCTCAGTACCCCTTATCAAAAGAAGCCATTGAGGGAATTACCCCAGTGATAAATTCACTAATTGAGCAAGGAATAATAATCCCGTGCAAGTCAGAATATAATACACCTATTTTACCTGTCAAGAAGCCGAAATTAGGCCCAGATGGAAAACCCCAATATAGATTTGTTCAGGATCTAAGGGCTATAAACAATCATGTTATAAAGAGACACCAAGTGGTTTCAAACCCAAACACAATTATTTCTTCTATTCCCAGCACAGCCACTTACTTTACGGTCGTGGACCTGTGCTCAGCTTTTTTCTCAATTCCTATTCATGAGAATTCCAGACATATATTTGCTTTTACCTGGAATAATTCTCAGTGGTCATGGGTCCGTCTTCCCCAAGGATTTTGTGAGAGCCCGTGTATTTTTGCACAGATTTTGAGCCAAGATACAGAAAATATAATATTTAAAAATAGTAAATTGATTAAATATGTAGATGACTTGCTCCTGGCTTCACCTGATGCTGAAACATGCCAGGAAGATAGTAAACATCTTCTTTTAGAGTTACATAAAAGAGGACATGAGATAGCAAAAAAAAAAAAGTGCAGTGGTGTCTCCCTAAAGTAGAATATTTGGGGTTCATCTTGACAGCTGGTGCACGACATATATCCCCTAAGCGCATTGAGAATATTCAAAAATTGAGCAATCCTACCACTAAAAAACACTTAAGAGCAATCCTAGGAGCAACAGGCTTCTGCAGACAATGGATCCCTTGCTATGGGGAAATTACTAAACCCCTTATAGCATTAGCAAAAGATTCAGTCCCTGAACCACTTAAATTAGAGCCAGAACACAAGTTAGCTCTATCGAATTTAAAACAAGCTATTCTGTCTGCTCCTGCTCTAGGCATCCCAGATTATAACAAACCATTTACTTTATATGTACATGAGCTACCAGACCAAGGAAAAATATTACAAGCTGCTAAGAAGTCATTCAGATAACACAGGATCTAGCTGCACCCATACTGAAGGAGCAGAAGGCATGGAATACGATATTCTGGAAAGCAAAGGAACTAGGCCTACAACCAAAAATAAACAACCCAGCAAAACTGACAATATTCTTGCAGGGGAAAGCATGGTCACTTAATAAAATAGATTTCCAAGCATTCAAACAGAAAAGAGCAGACTTAATCAGAAAATTTGATATCCAAATACAGAATGCTAGAGAATCAGCAAAAGGTAATTAAGGGGGGGCTTCCGGGTTAAGATGGCGGCAGAGTAAGAAGCAGCTCTTAACCTCTCCTGACCGAAACATACAAAACTCCTCAAGGGGACATAAAAACAAGTCCAGACGAACGGAGGAACCCCACAACAGGGCACAGCGTGGAAGGTACGTGGAATCGAGACATTTCCAGGCTAAAAAGGGCTCTCACTCACTCAATCGCGAGCTGAGCAACCGCCCCACCCCCACCCCCTCCACACTCACCTATAGCTCCGAACCCAGCTAAAAAGAAATAGAGCAAGTTTGGGGCACCCATCGAGTCATCAGCAGCTCCGGGACCTGTTCCTGACAGCAGCAAGACTTAGGACCCCATTAAGTCAAAAAAAGCACGCGAAATCTGAGCGCGCGCGCCGGAGCAGGACGCTGGGCGCGCAGAGTGCCAGCTGAGTAGAGGCGTGGGTGGAGGCAGAACTAAGCCTAAGTGGGGAACCAGTGCAGACGGGTATACGACAGTGGAAGCAGCGCCCTGAGACTTGTAAAGAAACCTCCAGCAGAGGATCAAGCAAGAGGGCCCACCAGGGGGCTTGACCTTGGAAAAAACCAGAATTCAGACCTCAGGAGCCAATAGATTGGGAACAGACACTGAGCCCGAGGATAAAGCTGAGAAGCTGCTGGGCTAATGATGGCTACTCAGCATCAGTATCAGGAGGTTCAGAAGAGAAAGAATAATAACAAAAAGAAGAAGTCTTTAACACTCGACAGCTTTTACACAGAGAAAATCCAGACAACCGAGCAAACAGAGGAGGAGAACAAACAAGCATCCGGACCCTCCTTAAATAAGGAAAACTCCTCACAAGCTATGGAAGAGTTCAAAACTGAGATTCTGAGGAAAATGGAAGAGATCTGGCAAGAAAATAACAGTTTAAAAGGTAGAATCTTGCAATTGGAAAGTGAGGCTCAGAAATCAAATGAACTGATAAGCAAATTGAACACCAGAAATGACAAGATTGAAAAGGAATACCAAAAGATTATAGCCGAAAACCAAAAGATTATAGCCGATAACCAGTCCCTAAAGGCTAGAGTCGAGCAATTAGAAACCAATGATCTCTCAAGACAACAAGAACAAATAAAACAAAGTCAAAAGACTGAAAAAATAGAAGGAAATATGAAATATCTCAATGAGAGAGTGACAGACCAAGAAAAC